>NC_068552.1:9568720-9868720 GCF_026212275.2 Microplitis demolitor | reverse complement strand
ATTTCATAATTTTATTATCGACATTTGTGCTATATATATTGTAGAAAAAGACAGAAATAACTGTGAACGTATATTACAAGGAAAAATAAATCGCGGCAAACAAATTAATTTTAAAAATAAAAAACTTTTTTTTTAATTAAAATAACCATATAAAAATAAAAATATGTTGTTATGAAATATTTATCATAATTATTTAAATATGTTGTAAATCATTTTGGTATACCAGTCAAATATATTGTTACAATCCATGAAATAAAATTAATATAAGATTCACAATAAAAATATTTTAACAGTTTCAGAAAAAAAATTATTTCAAATTAATACAAGAGTTCTGGAAATTATGATTGCGTTTACAAAAGTATTTTGTCGGTTTTAAACTTATTTAAATTACTAATACGAACGAACAGAGTTTCTTGTAATTAACTGGTATACTGATATAATAAAGAAAAAAAAATATATTATTACGACTAATAATCTGACTTACTCATTGTTGATATAATTTATTCTTAATTTTCGATCCCAATTCTGGAATTGGACTTCCTTCCTTCCTTTCATTTGGTTGATTTTCGAGAGCTTAACTGAATTCACTTTTATTTATTTTCCACCATTAAGCGGCAACCTGCCTGCTCTAACTTATTTAACTTTATTATTAATATTATTAAGCGGCAACCCGCCTGCTTTAACTTATTCTGATTCTACTCTGTCGATCTTAAGTCGACTGACTCTTTTTTTTTGTTCATTTTCTCTAACTCCCCAAAGAAAGAAGAAGGTTGTTCAGTCGCGCATTTATAAATTTTATTATAAATTTATTATAAACTATATCTTTAAATTTACATATTTTTATTATATTTTTAAAATAATTATTTCGCCTAGACTTTATAATTTAAATTCATTTGCTTAAAATTATAGTCTAAATGTATGTTTAAAGATACACTTAAATTTTAGTTTTACTTAAGTTTTTAAGCTGCTTATTTGTTTATTGCAGTCTTCGGCTTAAAAATTATATTGAGTTGTCACTAAATAACTGGATTTTTTCCCAGTCATTAAAATATTATATTTTTAGAAAATATTCAATTATTCATATCAAAAGAGATGGGTATTCTCGCTCATCCTCTTATAATCATAAAGTTTACATTTGGGCAATTTTTTTTTTGTAGTTTGCATATTATAAAATTTAGTAGACGTACTGATATCTTTGGTAAACATTGCCATTAGGGTCCAGCCATACCGTTACCTTAATTATCTTCAGGTATGCCGTTGGACCCAATGACGTCAAACTTTGCACCTGGCCTCTCTCGCCACCTACGCCGTCCCAAAAACTGTCACCTTTTAATTGCTCCTTCCTCTGGTCATCTGACCCACTTGCCATTCGTTGAAAACTCATCCTATTTCCTATTTTCCGATTCCCACTACTAAATATTGTCATGACCCACGCTCTGGGTCAAGCTGCCTTTGAACATTGTAAATTTTTGTAATACCAGTTGCTTCTAAAATATCATAGCGCACAGTCGCATAAAATAACCTACTGATTTACTTAAATTTTGAGTATATTTTTTGGTGTAAGATTTATTGCAAGTCTTGCACGTAACATCAATCACTTGTCGTAAACCAACCGTGAGTCAAAACAAAGGTCCTGTTTTCTTAGGAGGGAAAAGCTAAGACCCAATGAAATCTATTTTTCTCTGGTATGGTTCCTCCCCCGCTACTTAAGTCCCAGAGCTTTGGACGGCACACTTTTCCTCCATCCTTAGTGGCTTGCCTCTTTGGGCGTGTTCTCATATTCTACAACTTAACTAACTTTTGACCTTCCTCCCCACTTTGATTTAAACAAATGAAAACATATAATCTTTTATTTATATTATTATTATTATTTTATCAATCTTAACTAATGAATGATGTTTGTTTTCTCTTTCTTTTAATAACTAATTATGATATATAGAAATATATCTTCAGAATAACTATAATATTCTAATAACGGAGAATATGAGTACTAGGAAAAGGAGAAATTAGTAAGTTTAGCCATTGTGGCCTTAAAAGTCATTTAAAGTTATATTTTGGAATTGGATATATAAATAAAAAATGAATTTCTTTAATATTTACTTACAGATGATCTGTTTAAATTATCAAGATTTTTCCTTTTCCTAGGATACTTTTCAAATTTCTGGTTTCTATCTCGAGAACTTGTATATTTCACCTACTTTATTACCTTTTCTATAGGTTTTCAGAGAAAAACCCATAAAAGTCGTGTTCGATGCATTAGGCCTTTCCGGAACCGCTGAATGCGCTCTCCGAGCAGAGACACTTAACTTTTTTAAATTTTTCTATAGTATAAAGAAAAATATGATTGCAGTAAATTATAAAAGAACTTATATTTCTAATGAACCGAAAACGGTTAGATGAGCTTATACAAAGTAAAGATAAAAAAAATTTTTAAAAATGTGTGCGTTTCGAGCGGACATTACAATGTCTTTTAATTTTTATTTGGATATGGTTATTTTAATGAATATTTTTATAAACGTTAATAAATTTTGAACGAATAATTTTCTCAAAATATCAATACAGCTTCTCAATTAAAATTTAACTAGGTGCTACATTTTCTTGCTGTCAAGTGAACTTAGGGGGGGAGGGGGGTATGGGCTAAAAATCGAAATTTTTTTTCTTTCATTTTCTTATAGCTACACATTTTAAGAATATTGTCTCCAAATTTGAGGTCGATCAAAGCAAAACTCTCGAAGTTATTAACTAATCGGTCTTCTTAGAAATTAGAGGCTGAAAAAATCGAAGCTGCTGCAGGGACTCTACTTCATGGAGCTGGAATCGATGATTCATTGTAAGTTAAAGAAAAAAATTTTTTTTTTTTACTTTTTTAGCATTTAAAACTTTACACGCATTTTCCTCGAAACTACTTTTTCAGAGTCCGTGAGCACTGCTATTTCAAAACTACATTACCGATTCATTTCAAACTTGGTACACACTTTCTACGTATAAAAAACCTCCCCCCAACGTTGAGTTTTAGAATTGTTTTTACATCAAGGGGGTTTCCCACCCCCAAAATGACGCAAATTTTCAGAAAACAATGGTAATTTTTATTTAAATTGACCACAAAAAATTAAAAAATGAAAAAAAAATAATCAGGGAACGTTGGGGGGAGGTTTTAACAATACATTGTTTAAATTTTAATGGTTTTTTTTTTCAGATAATTTCCAGCTGAGATACACTGCTCACCGCAAATCATCGTCTTTTAAAGACGTTCTGGAAAAAGCTCCATCACTGGCTTGTTTGCAAATACTATTACCTAAAAATAATTCATGAAAAAAGCGTTTTTTTATCCACGATTTAGCCCATAACCCCCCCTCCCCCTCCTTAATTTATCTTTCTCATGAGGTAAGAAAAGAAAATACCCAAATCTATTTTTTTCTACTTCTTAGATTTAAGTAGATCTAAACCATTTTTTCCACTGGCTCTAACGAATTTTAGTTTACAAAAATAATTTTTATGCTACTATATTCCTTCAAAGTAGAATCTGTGGTAATTTTAATAACTTACATCCTGTTTATGCTTATTTTATGATTCTTAACAAGATTGCTACGAATTCATTTTCAATTTGATGTATATTGAAAAAATTCGATCTGAAACAATCTATTCATCCCGTGGATCGAATAATTTTTCTCAAAGTCTCAACTTAGAGTGACCGAATTTAGGTTAAAAAGTCAAAATAGAGTTACCATAGATTTATCACGGTATATGGGCATAGAATATTATAATATTTTTACGGTCTTTTTACTTTATGAATTGGGGATTTATCTTTGACTTTTTTTTTACAAAAATAAGCGAAATCAGCCAGAAAAAAAATTTCATCTGTAAAAAAGTGCGCCGAGAATGCATCTATGAGTGAAAATGATCGAAATCAATATAAGTACCCCCGTGGCACATAATAAAAAGTTGAAATTTTGTTTTCCGCGAATTAGGTATAAGTTTTATGTAATATGAAAAAAAAAAAAAAAACAGTTAAATGGAAAAATTATAGAGATAAACTTGGCGAGTCGGTATCAACTTAAGTAAGTCATAAATTAATATAGTATTAAATCGCCAAGTTTATCCATATAATTTTTAAATTTAACTTTTTTTTTATATTGTATAAAAATTATACCTAATCCGCGGAAAAAAAATTTTAACTTTTTATTATGTGCCACTGAGGTACTTGGTGATTATTTTGATTTCAATAATTTTCACTCATAGATGCATACTTGGCACACTTTTTTTACAGATGAAATCTGTTTTTTGACTGATTTTATTAACTAGCTAAGAAATATTCTGTCTTTAACTGAACAGTTAATTACTTTACCAAGTATATGAGCTTATTATTTAAGTTGCGAACAAGTCAAAAAAATGTTTATCCTAACAACCAAAAACAATTGACGAATTAAGTATTAATTAGCTTTGATTGATATCTTTTAACGTTAAAAAAAGTAATAATTATTAATTAGTAGAAGTATTATTTATTATCAAAAAGAAATCATTAATAAACTTTTGAACGTTAAAAAAAAAAAAAATTAATGGACGATCTTATTGAATTTCCCTCTAATGAAAGCATTGAGGCCATTAAAATTGACACTAATGTGTGAGTTTCATTCATGTAAAGTTATAGCCTATTTCTTATTCGTAATTGTTGCATTTATTGATTTTTATGTTATAATTTTTTTAAAGTAAATTAGTGGGGTATGTTGATGAAATGGAGAGTAAAAAAGCAGTTAGTCCGAATAAAAATGTTTTTCAATTTATAATTAGTAATGAGACAGGTATGCACCTAAACGTCTCAGCTTAGAACGAGGACATTGAACGTACAGAAAAAGAACTTAAATTATATGATGTATAAATTACATTTCAATCATGATAGCTATCAATATTATCATTTTCTGGAAATTATTTACATTTTTACTACTTATAGATTATTCATTTAGAAAATGTAACGGCCGAAGTACTAAATATAATACGGGGAATTTCATGGGTGCTGAATTTTCTATACAAAAATTTATTATTATCGAAAACCTTGGTAAAATGGACTTTGAAAAGCAT
This sequence comes from Microplitis demolitor, assembly GCF_026212275.2. Taxonomy (NCBI): domain Eukaryota; kingdom Metazoa; phylum Arthropoda; class Insecta; order Hymenoptera; family Braconidae; genus Microplitis; species Microplitis demolitor. The sequence goes on along the minus strand of NC_068552.1, from coordinate 9,863,644 downwards.
AAAATAATGATGTCCGATGAAAAGGACAATAAAAATTTATTAATGATTGATTTAAATCAAATGAAAGAAACCCTGCTGCCGAAAAGATTTCGTAAGAACTAAATTATTTAAATCTATAAAGAACCGACTCGTTTATTAAATTTACTTATTGACTTCTGCTTAGAAACATCTGGCTACATTAAAACTAAGTTTTCGGTTATTAAATCAGAAAATTCCTTATTTACCGATGCATTTTTTTCTATAACTGATGGTGAATGAAAAATGGAAGTGACTCTTCGTAATTATGATGGAAATGAAATAGAATAGGGAATGAAGGTTGAACTTTGTGGTGCACCATTGATTATAAGTAAGAGTTATGCGCTAAATAAATAAGTAATTATGTAACATATAATCTAAAAATAATAATTATTATTTAATAACTATTTATAGATAACCAGGTTCATTTAAATGTCTACTCTCCTAAAGACATAAAAAAATTAGTTGATAAAGAAAAGCGACCGTTGAATTGGATCCTCAAAGGAAAAAAGCCAATAATGCTCAAAGGATACAAATATAAAAAACAAAAAAAGGCCATTCGGTAGCACAAATGGAAAGTAGATTTTTCAATTAATCGATATAAAAAGTTAGTTTTATACATGCATATCTTGTGATATATGTTAGTGTATAGTCATGGCATGAAATTAAACTCATTTTCTAAGAGTGAGGGTAAAAAAGGACAACGATTATTTTCGATAGAGAACTTCAGATAGTTGATTTGACATAACATTATATATAGGTAATGTACCAAACTAACCTTCACATAAATAAAGTATTGAAAATTTAATGAGTTTGAGATCATAATTGTAATCGCTGTTACAATGGCAAGACCAGTTAAAATTATAGGACGTACAGGTACGATTGGAACATCATAAATAATAAAAGAAATACTTTTGAAATATAAAATAGCTGTAAAATTTACAGGTTATTCTGTTCACAGTAAAATACACGTGACAAAATTGTTTAATAATAGGAAATGCATACGTTATGTGGTATGAAAACTATATTTTCAACATTTTTTGATTCCATTAAAATTTTCAAGACTATCAAATTATTGGAAGAAATAGTCAAAACATAAAGCTTAAGGACATAAATTGAAAATTATTAGACGAGCTTTCAGATACTTTTTACGGAAATCGTCTATGAATGTGAGTTTTTAAGTTATATAAGCTTTAACAGTGATTAAAAACTCATTTTTACGAAAAATCATAACAATTCCAAACAGCCATAATTTCAAAACTATTTGAATGATTCAGCCCATCTTTGAACTTGATCAAGGTAATCACCTGTATAAAAAGTGTGAAAAATTTCATTAAGATCCGATAAGAACTGTGGGCGCTATCGTAATGACAAGACCAGTGATAATCATCAGGATTGGAGGTACATTTGATGCATCATGAATAATAAAAGAAATACATTTAAAATATAAAATAGTAGTGAAATTTACAGTGAATTTTAATGGGACAAGCATAAGTTATGTGGAATGAAAACCATATTTTAAACATTTTTTGATTCCATAAAAATTTTCAAGACTATCAAATTATTTGAAAAAATGGTCAAAACCTAAAGTTTAAGGTCATAAAGTAAAGCTTATTAGTCAAGTTTTAAAATACTTTTTACATAATTTTTCTATGAGTTTTGGATCCTAATGTTTAAAGTTATATAGACTTTAAAAGTGATTAAAAACTGATTTTTCCGAAAAATCGTTGAAATTTCAAACAGCCATAACTTCTAAACTAACCGACTAGTTCAGCTCATCTTCGAACTTAAACGCGGTAATTACACATAAAATAAGTGTAGAAAGTTTCATTAAGATCGGATAAGAATTGTAGACGCAATCGTGTCCTCAAAAGTCGGTTCTATTACATAAACATATATATATATATATATACTAGCAGCCACCCGCTCGCTTCGCTGGGCACACTATTAATTTTAATCTTTATTTGTTATATTAAATACAAAATGTATATTTTCTTATCGATAAATGAAGTGAATTTTTAAAATTTTTAGTCAGGAAAAATAGTACCAGTCAATGCATTTGTCATTCACAGATTTCCGCATCACCCATGAGGTACTGTGTATTGGAATGCGTCCTCGTTATTTAACGTTGCGGGATCCCCAGGAGTCATACACAACAAAAAAAGAATTAAGTTTTAACTTTTTACAAAAATTTATGTCTCATAATGAACAAAAATATAACAATCACTCAATACTTATCAATGAATAAAATTAAAAGTTTTATACAGTTACAAACTTAAAACTTCCTTGTAAACAATGTTTTTCGTCTTTTTTTCTGGTTGAAGAATAATCAAGTTGTCCGGTGAACTGACTCTTGAGCATGCCACGTAAAACTGACCATGAGAAAAACAATCATGTCTCAAATCTACACAAGCTAATTTTAAACTCTGCCCCTGCGCTTTATTGATAGTCATAGCATAGCAAACCCTAACAGGAAATTGTAGACGTTTGAAGTTGAAATGGTAGTCAGATGGAACCAAAGGAATTCTTGGAATAAATACGACTTCTCCTTCATGTTTACCTGTTAAAATTGTAGCTTCAATAATATTTTTATGTAAGTTTTTCACTTGTAGTCTGGTACCGTTACATAGTTTTGGAGGATTCAAATTGCGCAGTAACATTATTGGTGCTCCAATTTTAAGATTGAGAATATGAGATGGTATTCCGGGTGGATTGAGTGTATGTAAGAACTCGACAGGATAATGGACAGCATCATCAACTTCTACGACTGTATCAATAGATTTATACTTCATTTGATTAGTTGATAGCTTTTCTATAAGATAGTTGTTAATGCTATTCGCTGAATCATTCGTTGGAGTCAGAATAGCTCTTTCTTTTAGCCATGAAGAGCAATTAACTCCAATTTTATTGATATCTGGGTATATTTTATCAGTTAATGTAGTTAAATCATCAACAATATCACCTAGGTTATCCGGAATACTTATTCGTCCGTCAACTTCTGAAATTTGTCCATTCCCTATATCAATCAGTAACTTTGAAAATTCTTCTGCTCTCAAATCATGTTGTATATGAACGCGCATATTAATTTTCAAAGACAGTACGTTAACATGAGGCCATAAAACTGAGGATTTGAGACAGGCTTTGACTTCATCTGCACGTATACCTCGTGGTACAACAGGTAAAGTTTGTCTGAAGTCACCAGCTAAAACAACAGTTATTCCACCCATTATTCGGTCACTATTTCTTATATCCTTAAGAGTTCTGTTGAGAGCTTAAATAGCATTTTTGTGAGCCATAGTGCATTCATCCCATACTATCAGTTTTGCTTCTCTGATAACGTGAGCCATATAACTCTGCTTAGAAATATTGCATAGAATATTATCAGAATGATTCATTTCAAGAGGTAATTTAAATGTCGAGTGAGCTGTTTTGCCTCCGTGAATTAAAGTAGCCGCAATTCCTGAAGAAGCAACAGCAATAGCAATACTTTTTTCACTTCTAATTTTCGCAAGCAACAAATTAATCAAGAATGTTTTTCCCGTTCCACCAGGAGCATCAAGGAAGAACAATCGTCCAGAATCAGAAACGACACTATTCAATATAGATTCATATGCTTCTTTCTGTTCTTTATTCAGTATCGGAACACTTTTTATCACTTCTTCGGTTAACTTATCAGTGTCATAAGCTAATTCATTTAAATATTGTTGATTAATAATACCAGATTCTTGTTCTCGAGATGGTGAAGTGAGACCAAATTGTAAAAGAGTCTTACCTGACATAGCAATGACCATATCTTCAAGATTAATCAAACATTGATTGTAAACAATATCAATATCTAACTCAGAGTTTTCGCGATTCCTACTCATTCGTCTTTTAATATCGTCCGTGAAATTATCTCGATATTTATCCCATAATTTAATCGGATCTCCAACTTGGCAAAAAACTAACATATAAAATAATACTGTAGATGATTTATAGAATATTAGTATTTAATATCTTTCTTCTTGTATTCTAATGATTCCTCTGAATTTAATTGACAACTGAATTTGTTATTACAATTTATTTATTTTGACAGTTATTATAACAACGGTTACCATGGTAACCACCTTGATAACCATAGTAACAGTAACCATGGCAACGGTAACCATGCCAACGGTAACCATGGCAATGGTAACCATGGCAACGGTAACCATGGCAACGGTTACCATGGCAACGTTGGTTGGAGGGGGTAGCATACGTGATGGTTATCGAAACATCCATTTTGGCTAGGAATTGCGCAAAATCCCTTCTTATCTCTCATCTACACTGAAAAAGGAGTACCTATGCCAAATTTTAAATGAATCGGTCAAATAGTTTCGGAGATCTGGTGATGAGTCAGTGGTATTTCGCTTATATGTATATAGATATATATATGTATATCTAGTCTCCTGGAATCCGTTCAGCGACCCAATACGACACACAAGTGGATTACCTTGATCCTTCAGTTGTTGAGCGCCAGGTGAATCTCACCAACAGGTTCGTAGCCTCAGCAAATGGTAACTTTATTCACTTTTAACAGCCTCCAGACGTCAATTACAATCACTTGTCAGGTTACCGGCCTCAGACTCGATATAACTCAAAGATAGATAACAGTGGAATCGTTCCGATAGCTGTCAGTACCAATCCATCTCACAACATCCTTCACACGTCAAACAAAGCATCCACACACATAACCCACGCTGCAGTCACGACCGATTCGCTAAATTTACCGAGTTGGCAGCAACCGGATTTCAACTTGCCTCTGTCTACTTACTGATCATCTCACATAATATATACACGAGGTAAATTACCGACCACTTCTGCTCAAATGTCAGGCTCTCACACGGCAACACACTTGACGTCAACCCGCCGTCAAATCTCGTTTGCAACTTATTCTCCCGACTCCCGCAAAATCGACGAGGCTGAAGTCCGGGTTGTGAACAACCCATGTGATTTTTAATAATTGGTTCATTACGGATTTGTGACACAAAGCCCCAACAACAAAACAAAAAAAAATGATCAACAACAAAATAAATAAATCTTAAAAAAGCACAATATAATCGTGATAATAAATTAAGCAAATAAAAAAAGAACAATTAATAAGAAGAGAAAAAAAATAAGACAAAAAAATAAACAAATTTTCAGCGGTTTCTGGCTTATAAAAGAAAAACAGATCCTCGGAACAACCGAACAAACAAAATAATCTTTCGTTTTCTCAAACTATTCAGTAAAACCGCGCAGCAGCGGCAATAATTCGAGCCGGTATCTTCACTCTATTCGCGATAACGACTCGCACGCGTCACTGACTCCGCAACCCCAAGAATAAAATTAAGTCGCTCAATTCACCCTCAACACGTCAATCCGATCTCGGCCCGATTTATTGACGAGGAAGAGGAAAAAACGACTCGCTCACCGTCGTCAACTCGCCCAACGTCGAATCCCACGTTGTCACTCCACGTGGCCAGCAATGTCACCACCTCTTCTCGATCCCGGCAACGCGGCAACACCTCACTCGGCAAACCCTGGCCGCTCATGGCAACAATATATCCGGGTATAGTAATACCACTACGACTAATTACCTAAGTAATTGATTATCTGTACTCGTACGCTCCTTTGTTATTATTATTAACTTGATTAGGCCCGTCAACGGCAAAAAAAAACACAGAATTATATTACAAAATACCAAGAACACGTGTTGGCAACCCCGTGATACGATCCAGAATGGCCGCCAGTCGTAATCATCCCTTCCAAGTCCCGATTTGTTTTTAGTCTCTGAACGGGCTATCAGGTGGCGGCACTCTTGGTCACTCAACGACGTCTCCATCCAAACCAGGCTCTTCTCTCTTAACTTTCCCAACCGTCAGATGGCGGCAATACGGGCTACTCAAGACATCCCCATCCAAACCGGCTATAGTAACACTTAACAGCCTCTTGTTCACTGCTGTTCACCCGTTCAGTCCTACTACTCTGGAGCAATAACTGAGTATTATGGTGCTTATCTTGCCACTCGGCACTTAACATCTGCCGGTTACCCGTCACTGGACCCTCCACTAAACATCACTGTCTCGCCCCGACTCTCTGTTGGCTAGCCTCTATCTCCGCACTTGGCGTTAATTGGCGGCTTGGCTAATCACTCTGGCCGCACGCTTAGCAGTTGAAATCGTTTGGTGTCTCGGCTCCGTCTCTCGCAGTGACTCCACCTTTCCATAATCGAGTTGTTTTTTCCTCCTACGTCACTTAACATCAAAATATTTAGGCCACTAATTTTTCCTATTTACGGCTAATTTAGTACTAGGTATACGCTACTTGGTGAGAATTAAGGAGTTGAGCATCGGATCTTTCTCGTCCCGGGGTGCCAACCTAATTTACTTCCAAGTTACTTACTGATAAACGACGAAATCCGCCGAGTAAGCTGTCAAAAGTGAAATTAAAACCAAAGCAATTATCAAGTCGCTGACACCAGAAATTTTCATTATGCTGACATTGGTGACCACGTCGGCATCTAATTTTATACGTGTTACAATATATATATATATATATATATATATATATATATATATATATATATATATATATATATATATTAGGCCGTTCCAAAAAAAAACGGTATTTTTTTTTTTTTGGTGTTGTAAAAAAAAGTTTCTATACATAGAAAAAAAAATCCTGTCAAAAGGACGATTTTTTATTTCAATTTTAAAAGGTGACGCTCGCTCTTCGAATTTTCCCATGCTAATAGCATGGGAGTTTTACTTTTTTTATAAAAAAACCTATAACTTCATTTTACGTTGAGGAAAAAATTTACGTCATAGATATTTTTATAGACAATTTTACGCTTTACAAAATTGTTCATGACCTCATAAGCTCTAAATCATACGGCTCAAAAGTTTCATGTATTTGAAGTTGATAATTTTTCAAAAATCAATTGTATAGTTGTTATCATGTTTTCAACACAATCTTTACATAAATTGATTTTAGAATACGAGAAAAATATGATAAAAGTATAATGAATATGTTAAAATAATAATTTTTATAGTAGCTTAGTTTTATTTAAGGTAAATTGAATAAAAACTTTTATTACCTTTATGTCACACAAGCAGAAAATTATAATTTTCATGAAAAAGTATTCATTAAGCATAAAATTTCCGATAAAAATTTCTACGATGCAAATTTTATCCTCAAGGTAGAATAAAGTTATAGGATTTTTTATGAGAAAATTAAAATTCTCATGCTATTAGCATGGGAAAATTCGAAGAGCAAGCGTCACCTTTTAAAATTGAAATAAAAAATCATCCCTTTGACAGGATTTTTTTTTCGATATATAGAAAATTTTTTCACAACAGCCGAAAGAAAAAAAAATTAACGATTTTTTTTTATAGCACCCTAATATATATATATATATATATATATATATATATATATATATATATATTACACCGGGCCAAAAAAATCGACTATTTTTTTTTTCTTTCGATACTATAAAAATATTATTCCTGATGACCAAAAAAAAATTATTGTGCAAGGTTGAGCCCTTAATATTGATATTAAGAGGTGTATCGTTACGACTATTCGTTTTTTTAAAGAAATTTCATTTGTTACCCAAAACTAGTAAATCATCTACCTGAAAAATTTGAGCAATGTATGTTCTCAAAGAAAATTAAATTCCCTACAAAAAATCTCTTTTAGTGAATTGACGTAAAATGAGCCGTTTTCTTATAACCGTGCCGTAAATATTGATTTGTTTTTTAAATTCTTTGTTTCTATTTTAGATTTTTGTAACTACTACAAATATAAACATTTTTTCTAGTCAAAATACATATCTTTGAAGGGAATTTAATGCTCTACAAAAAAGGTCTCTCAACATTTTTTGCTAAATTCACTCCTTCAAAATTTATTCCGGTTATTAAAGTCGATTTGACTCAACTTCAACCTTGAAAATAACAATTGTCATTTTTCTTTTTAATATTATATTTTTTATATTATTAAAACTCCTATAACTCGGAAACTATGAGCTTTAGCGAGTTGACTCATAGAGCTTTTTTTGAAGAAAATAAAATTTCCTATAAAATTCTTCATTACATTTTTGGTTTGCATTCATTGGTTTACGTTCTGCAAGCCAATGAAGGTAAATCTGGTACGAAAAATGACTTCTTCAGCGATCATCAGTGAAACAGCTGGAATTACAGCTAAGTTATCATGGGCCCTTTTGAAGAGCAGCAAATGCCCTATAATTTGCGACCGAAACCGCATTGATATCATAAAACGCAGCTGAGTATTAGGATGTTAAAAAAAAAAAGTAATTTAATTTACGTGTATTTTAAATGGGAAATCTTTGAAATAAAATGGAAAGTACTTAGGATTGGCATTGACAGCTCAAACTTAGCAGGAATTTTTGTTTTAATATAAAAAACAATATTTTGCTTGATGAGCAACCAAAAAAATATTTTCGCCGGAAACGAAGCACCCTAATATATATACATACATACATACATATATAAACTTTTGAGTGGATGGTATTTTTTGATTCTACTAGGTAAAATAAAATATATGGTGGCAAAATTCTTTGATAATTCGATCATGATACCCATTGCAATAGGCCGATTCCAGGAGAAATCTACCTAAAAATTTTATAGTTCAATAAAACTAAATAATTTCATAATTTTTCATGTCATATCAAAAAATTTTAGAAATAAAGAAAAAATTGATACCATACTCCTTCGGATCTTGATCGTAAATATGAAAAATTTTTATGATAATTTATAAAATTTCATGAAATTTTACAAGATTTTATAAAATTTAATACAATTTTATGATTTTATAAAATTTTTAGTAAATTTATGAAAGTTCATACCAATATCTCCTTGGGATGTTGATAACAATTATGTAAAACTTTATGAATTCTTTTGAAATTTTGTCTTCTTTTACAGAATTTCATCAAATTTCTAAAAATATTATGAAAGTTATCTTATGTTTTCCAATATAATTTCATGAAATTTTTTTAAATTTGATAAATTATTATAAAATTTTTTCAGATTTTATAAATCTTTAATAGTACAATTTAATAAAATTTCATGAAAAATATTCTTTCCCGTGTTATTATATCGCGTTTTAGATTCCATAAGGGCGTATACCTGTAAAATAAACCATTAATAAGCAATAAAAAAAAATTTTCGGAAATTTATGTAATTATGTTCTATAAGTAGTAGGGTGGCAATTTTTTTTAATTTTTTTTTTTTTTTATTTCGAAGCATACACAAAAAAATGTTAGTTTGAAGTATTCGAAGAGTCCTGTTAAAGTTTCAACTCGATACAAAATTTTTTAGAGGTCACTCAAGAACTTTTTAAATTCCTAAAATCATCGAAATTCAATTTTAATTTTTTTTATCTTTACTTTCTCACTAGCTCAAACATTTATAAGTAGGTCGTAGAGAAACATACTCAAATTTGAATTCAAAATATTAACATTTACAGGTCGCTAAATATTTTTGAAAATAAATTTATCGAATTTTCGTATTGTTTTGAGCTACCTTCAAACATTTATATTAAGACTTGATCTTGATACAACATTTATTTTATAGTATAATAAAGAAGTTTTGTCATTGAGCATTATTGAAATCAAAATATATAATGGAAACACTGATTATTCTCAATGAGACATAGTGGCCATAAATTTATCAAAATCAAAGTTTTTGACTTTTCAAATCTGTTTGGAATATCTAGAAATATCTAAGTCTTCCAGTAATGTAGTGACCATAATTAGAACATTTTCATACTTATTCCGTTTTCATACACTGGTCACAAAAATTAAGGAATTAAATAAAAATCGAAACTTTGGAATGATTTACAACATGCTATAACTCGGTAAGAAATGGTCGCAGAGCAAAAATAACAGAGTAAATTTGTAGCCTAAGGTTTCTTGTTTTTACATCTAGACTTCAATTTTTTCTAAAACGCACAGTTCCGGAGTAATCCGAAGAAAACCGATGCAAAAAAAATTTTCTAAATTTTTGCTAGTCTTCAAAAAAGTCTATGGGCTTTAATAAATTTGTTTTTGATGATATGACCTTATGATTCATCCAGGAGGTTTTACGCCCTTTTATTTGCTGCCCTCAAAAAGTTTCTACGATGATTTGGCGCCGAGTTATTGTTGATCAAAGCAAAAAGTCTAATTTGGGTTTGACAATTAATAACTTAGGACATATTCGTCGGACAGAGAATAGGAATAGGATTCTAAAAACTGCAAGACATTATCAATAAAACACAATTAGTGGTTTTTCGAGAATCTAAGATAATCTAAATACTAAGATTTCGAAAATCTTGGTATAACTGTGGATGTAACGAATGAACAAAGGATACCGTCAGTTTTTTCTCAACCTCAAAGTGTCCTGAAACAACCCTGAAAATCGCAAAGCACTGCGATTCTTCTTTCTTAGTGTTCCAAAGCTGTAAATTCATCGATTTTAAAAATTTTTAAAAATCGCATAATGAGCGATTTTTTACTTTTCAATTATTTCTTTAATAATAATAAGTTTTTTTTAGTGACAAGCTTCATTTCTTTTTTCAAAAATATTATCTTTGGAATGTTTCTGATGTCAAGAAAATCAATTGTGAAGATGATACGGAAGAAAAATATCGAACAAACATTAATTATTGGAGATAATTAAGAAAATTTTTTTTTTTTTAAAAAATTGATTTGTCCGAAAAAATTGAAGTTCAGATCTAACAACTAGAAACTTGAGGCTGCAATTTCATTTTCTTATTTTTATTCTACGACCATTTTTCACCGAGTTACAGCATGTTGTAAATCATTCCAAAGTTTCGATTTTTATTTAATTCCTTAATTTTTGTGACCAGTGTATGAAAACGGAATAAGTATGAAAATGTTCTAATTATGGTCACTACATTACTGGAAGACTTAGATATTTCTAGATATTCCAAACAGATTTGAAAAGTCAAAAACTTTGATTTTGATAAATTTATGGCCACTATGTCTCATTGAGAATAATCAGTGTTTCCATTATATATTTTGATTTCAATAATGCTCAATGACAAAACTTCTTTATTATACTATAAAATAAATGTTGTATCAAGATCAAGTCTTAATATTAATGTTTGAAGGTAGCTCAAAACAATACGAAAATTCGATGAATTTATTTTCAAAAATATTTAGCGACCTGTAAATGTTAATATTTTGAATTCAAATTTGAGTATGTTTCTCTACGACCTACTTATAAATGTTTGAGCTAGTGAGAAAGTAAACATTTAAAAAAACAAAAATTGAATTTCGATGATTTTAGAAATTTATGAAATTCTTGAGCGACTTCTATAAAATTTTGTATCTAGTTGAAACTTTAATTGGAGTCTGCAAATACTTCAAACTAACATTTGTTTCGTGTGAGCTTTGAAATAAAAAAAAAAGTCGAAAAAAAATTGCCACCCTAATAAGTATAATAGAGACGAAAAAAATTTAGTGTCCGGAAACATCGTGATTGTGACCTCAGAGTAAAAGAATAATAAAAAACGTTTGATCTTAGGAAAATTTTTTCGTTAGTTGAAAAAAAATTTTAATTTTGAAAAAAAAAAAAAAAAAAATTTTTTTTTTGGTATGAGAAAACACGAAATGTTAGAAAAAATTTTTTTTTGTCGTTATCATACTTTTAGAACATACTTATATGGATTCCCGAAAAATACTCTTTTTTATATGCCCTCATGGCTTCCGGTACCAACGCCAGGAGCCATAAAGGCGCATGAGAGCAATTCGATTTTTGGAAACAATATGTTTGTCTCTGTTAAACTTACAAAATATAATTACGTCCATCCCTTAAAAAAAGAATTTTTATACGCCCTTATGGCTTCTGTAACGCGATTTGTTATATAACTCATCATGAAATTATCAGTTTCTCCGAAATTATCTAAAATTTCATAAAATCTTTTTCTTTTTGTTTTCTTTTGGGCTATCGTCCCAATTGGGCCACGTGCCAGTTTCATAAAATCTTACAAAAGTATATCAAATTTCGTAAGAAAGTTTAAAACTTCATATCTCGATAAACATACTATTTATTCATCCACAATCACGTACGTGACTCGGCGCAGTGGATAGCAGCAAGGACTTCAAATCGAAAGGACGTCGGTTCAAGCCCAGCAGTCGCCAAGATTTTTTTGTCAATAAAAAATATAATTTATCTGTCTCAATAATGCCTTCATCCATTAGATCAATGTGTAAGATTTAATTGCGATTTTTATTCGTGATCTAATATTTTTTTCGAAGAATTAATGGTGACTGTAGAATTTTATGAAATTCTACAGAATTTTGTGAAATTTCATAAATTTTTATGAAATTTTATCAGGCGATTTTCAGGAGAAAATGTTATCAAACTTTATGAATTTTGATGAAATTTTATCAGGGCATTTTCAGCTAAAAATTTCATAGGGTTTCATTAGTGAAATTTTATAAAATTTCATGAAAATACTCCTTTCCCGGGAAGAAGCTTTTTATTGGGCGTCTGAGAAAATTTAATTTTCAATGACCACCCAAATATATATATATATATATATATATATATATATATATATATATATATATATATATATATATATATGGGTGATTCCGTTCTAACTGTGATGTTCAATGTCCTGTATTGTTTGTTCTCACAGATCATTAATTAATAATCAATTAATGAAATTTTTGTGTTAATTGGATAATGATGAACATATTCCAACATTATTTTTCTATTATATTATATAACTCGTCATTCAGAGAAAACATAATATATCACTTGAATGTCAGTACTGTGTCATGTCCATTTCTAGAATTTACCTATTGATTGTTAATTTATTTTGTCGCAATAAATAATTTAAACTAATTACCTCATAAATTCTGATGTTTATGATCCAACTGAAAAAAATTGACACACTTTCTGTTTAATGTAGTAAGTTAACATTGAATTCCGGTTCAATAACGTTTGTTTTTAAATTTTAACGAATATTGAAATTTGAATTTTTGTGATTCGAACGCCATGTTCCTTAAGATTTATGAAACGTCAAGTGAATCATCTTGAAAGTACGTCACCTGAGTAATATTTACAAACACTGAGTTGATAAAAAAGTGCCAAGAGTTCGTGTCATGTTAGAACTTAATTTTAGAAAGGTTTGTCATAAATTGACTTGTTAATACAGTGGTATTGATAGACTTAATGAACTATTATTTTTTTCTAAACAAAATATTAAATTCTTTTACTTATTACCAGTCTAAACTTTACAATAAATGGATAACATCAAATACACAACCGAATAATTACAGTTGTTATTTAAAGTAGAACTGTCAGTACCGTGTCTGTCAGTACCATGTCAAAGAATAATAAAAATAGTATATAGTTATAATAGTAAGTTGTAAAATTATTTTAATCATTAATAGTAATTATTTTTTAATACAAGTAACACCAATACTTTGTGCTAAAAAGCTACGTGGTACAAGTGACAATTTATTTATTCAATGTTTTTTAATTAAATTAATTTATCTATTTTCCAGTAAATTCTATAAATTAGATTATAGTTGCTATTAATTATAAAGTTAATCGTTATAATTGTTATTAATCATCTTTGCTGTGTTAAATAATTATGAAAAAAAGAGTTTAAAACTGTTAGAACAGAATTTATAAATAAATTTAATAATTTTCTTAAACAGCTTCTACTGAATTTATTTTGTGTCAGTACCATGGAACGCAAAATTTGAAATTTGTTTCTCGTTCTTGACACTTTCAAGTTGTAGTAAAATGCTCTCAGATTTATATTTTTACAGTAAAATAGATAAATTATGTGCATAAAGAAATTGAAAAAGATAAACTTCAAAATCGTAAAATTTTTAACAAAAAAAATCACAGTTAAAACCGAATCACCCATATATACAATAGGGTGCTTCGTTTCCGGCAAAAGTATTTTTTTCGTTGCTCATTAAACAAAATATTGTTTTTTATGCTAAAACAAAAATTTCTGCCAAGTTTGAGCTCTTAATTCCAACCCTTAGTACTTTCCATTTGATTTTCAAGATTTCCTATTTAAAATACACGTAAATTAAATTACTTTTTTTTTTAACTTTCTAGTACTCAGCTGCGTTTTATGATATCAACGCGATTTTAGTCACAAATTGTAGGGCATTTGGTGTTCTTCAAAAGTACCCATAGTAACTTAGCTGTAATCACAGCTGTTTCACTTGTGTCCGTTGCGGAAGTCATTTTTCCTATCAAATTGGCATTTATTGGCTTGCAGAACGTAAACTAATGAGTGGACACCAAGAATAATAATGGGAATTCTGTAGGAAATTATATTCCCTTCAAAAAAAGTCGTATGAGTCAAGTCGCTAAAGTCCATAGTTTCCGAGTTATAGGAATATTAATAATTTGAAAAATATAATATTAAAATAAAAATGACAATTGATATTTTATTTTTTAAATTATTAAAATATTATTAAATTATTAGAATATTAAAGAACCTACATGAGAAATAAAGAAATATGAATACATAATTGTCTATGCATTCTCCATTAAAGTCTGTTTAATTAACCCCTTATAGAATCATAAGACAAGTGCTTAATTTTCATATTCCGTGAGAACTATTGAAACATAATACGGATAAATGTTTTTTATCATTAGTACTTTGTAAATACTTTTTGTTACATTCTTCTATTTGATAAAACTAACAAACAAATAAAGTTTTTCGAAAACATATACAAAACGTGCTATAGAATTTTGATTCTTCACTAGACAGTATAACGACCGATCTGATAGAAGGTTATACTTGTAGAAGAATCCTTAGTTTTCGACCTTGGTTGCATTGATTCCATACTTGTCTTGAATAATGAATCACATGGACATACACATGTGACAAACCACGATTTTAGAATCAATAATAATTTCCTCGATTAGACGCCAGGATAAATTAAATGCGTTTATCAATAATCGAGTAGGATTAATTTAGAATTTATCATTTCATTGTATACACCAACGTTTCATGAACTATTTTACAATTATGTACATTTTTTTATTTGTTTATTAAAATGAAGTCTAGTAAATTTATAATAATCAATTATATTTTATTGATACTTGCAACAAGTAAGAAATTATTGATTATTTCGTTAAGTTAATGTTATTGAAAAAAAAAATTTTTTCTCTCTTACGAAGAAGTTGTATCGAGCATATAGAAATATGTTTTTAGCAAATCTATTTTATCGACACACATTAATTATAAGTTTTAACAGGGTTTTATTTTGACATATGAGACAATAATTAATAATATCAATTGCATATCAGTGTTTATAAAGATTAAAATTCTTTATGTCAACATGTTTCAAGGTCTACTGAGCTGTTTCTGACTATTTTTAGCATGATTCCAATGTGTAGGTGTGTGGATATGTACATATGTATGGAAATATTTCATATCTTTGACACGAATTTACCGATCCTATCAAAAACAGATTCCTTGTATGAAGTCGCGCTAAGTACACGTTTAAAATTTTTTATAAGTAAAAAAAAGTCAAATCGAAAAAATACCAAGAACCTCATATGATTTAAAATCATGGTAAACATTTTCATAAAATTTGAAAAAAAACTTGAATAGCAAAACTTTAATGTACTTGGTGTGCTTACGGAATAGTAAAAAAAAACATATTTGAATTTAATTAGAAATAAATTTTGCTTGAATACATGTAGTAACGCACACCAAGTAAATTAGAATTTTGCTATTCAATTTTTTTTGAAATTTTATGAAAATCTTTACTATTACTTTTAATCATATTAGGTACTTGGTATTTTTTCGATTTGACTTGTTGTTTATTTGTAAAAAATTTAAATCGTGTACTTGGCTAGATTTTAAGACAATGTGAATTGTCTTCGTCGTCCTCAGCCTTGCGGTTTCCATTTCCCCCGTCTTTTTGCCGTCTGCAACTACACAAGTCATAGTGCCGTGGTCACATGACCAATTTTTACGTTGAGTCATGACCGTAAGGGTGAAGTGGGGACAGAGTCCCGATGCTAGCCCTACGACCAAAATTTATCGGTCAATCACTTCGATCCTAGATCTATTAGCAATAAGTCACATAGCTTATTCAATATTCTGAATACTAATATTCTAAATAGTAATTTCACTTGCGATTCTGTCAATATATTAACAATCTACTTGCGACTCTGTAAACCGGGCAATTAACTTACGTTACAGTTTGTAATATTAGCAATTTTTTTGCGATTATACTTTACTGTTTTAGTTTGTTAATTATTATAAATAAAATTAGTTTAATTAAATAATATTGTACGTTACCGGCAATGTACTCGCAATATAAACTACACTGTGCCCTCTACATTATATCCAGTGCTTGCTTTTTCTTGTAAGTGATTTTTATTATTATAATTGGCAATAAACTTGCACATTTTGTTAATCATTCATTTTATTTGCTATTTGTTCATCCTATTCATATCCTATTTTACTGGTGAGATCCTTTAACAGTTTGATAAAAGTATTATTAATTAAGTAAGAACTGATAAGTTCATCAACAATAAGAAATCTATCGATAAGTAATAAGCCGTGAGGTAAGTTAGTGAGTTTTGCATACGTAGCCGTATTTGAATAAGTGCGGGTCTTTGCTTTGCAAGAACCCCAACCCACTACTCTGTCCAAGTAAAATCAAATATTGTTAGAGGCCAGCCTAAGCCAGGGTTCAACCCGCGAATTCTGGTGGCTGCTGGTGAAAATTGCGAAGAGAAAAAGCGATTTGTCTCAACTGGCACTCGAACAGGCACTTTGCAGTAGTTCAAACGGGCAACAGAAAATTTTATTAATTTCTCTCACGGCTTTACGGTAAGAAAAAAAAAGTTTTATACAATTTCCAATAACAATTTTAGAAAAATTCCGTACCAGTATCAAAAATTTTATTTTTTACATTCATCATTCCATTACATTTCATCATTCATTACCAGCATCTAATTTTATAAATACTTTATTACTTCTTTTATTTAGTGTAAATTATTTATTCTCTAAATTAATTGTCATTGTAATATTGTGTGATGTTTTGTTCCTGTAAGAATTTTGTGTGTCCTTTGACCTCTAGAGTACACTAATTACGTGCTTTGTAACACACACATAACATTTATTTCTTTATAGCTTACTTGACAAAAACAACGCAAAATAAATACTTAATATAAAATAGTAAAACAAAACTTTTGTTCGGAAATATTCTAAGTGTAGTAAATAAATTTATAAATTTCTTTGTAATACAAAAGATTACTATTCTTGTTTCCGGCTCAACATAGAATATCTTTTGCTTGACAAAATTATCTTCAAAACAAATTAAGTTCTTAATAATTTATAAATAAAATGTTTGCAGTAATTAATAAAAATTTATTTGTCATCAGGAATTCATTAATTAAATTAAAACAATTTATTATCGTGAAGATTTACTTATGGTAATCGGATAATTTTCATTAAATTATTTTCTGCGAAGATTTAGTTGAAGATTAAAATTGTATTTACAATCAAATGTCTGTATTTATTAGTAATCTTAATAGCTTAATCAGTCATCATGTTGCTGAGGACACCGATCACTAGACCACTTTCAGCAACTACTAGTAATAATAATATTCGACACAATCTACTTCAATTTCCGCCTGATTCAGCATCAAGTTCAACAATTCCTACGACTAGTGCTATTGACAATTTGCTTGATCTTACGGGAGGTATACATAACAGTACAGTTAATAACAATAACGAAATTCCTGTAAATAATATGATTGGTAATTCAACTGTACATGTAAATAATGCAAGCTCAATAGCAGTCTTGTCAAATGCTATAGCTCAGCTTCAAACTGAATCTGCAGCCATGCAAGCCGCGCGCCAAGAGTCATCACTGATGGGTACAATCTCACGACCTTCCAACACGTTAACAATATCATCGAATTCGGGAACGGCAATAAAACCTAGAAATCCTCTATCATTTCAAAATACTTGCATTTCTAGCACATTGATGATCAGGAAAGTGTTTCCAGCGGCTGCTGTCTCACAAGCTGCAAATCCCCTCACGGCTGGCCATTTTGCCCCACAATCCTATGTTCAGTCGTCTCAAGCAAGCAGTGTGTCATCAGTTGTACACCAAGAACCTGCGTAGGAACCGTACACGCAACAAACGGTCCCATTACCAACTCATACGTTACCATCGTACATGCACACGCAGCCACTACCCTCCAACACGATGCCAGCGCATACACATCGTTCGATGTCTTATCACCCATACACAGTGCCAACTGGGTATACGAGCAAAATGGACTTTAATTTTACGTATCTGTACGAAATCAGCCGACTTCTAAAATCGTAGAACATTTCTTTTCCTCCTCGGGATTGTTTGTCGTCACTTGATGCAGGAAAATATATCAGAACTATTGAACAACGTATGCGCAGCTATGGCATTTCTTTACAAAATTTCCCTACGGTTGTAACTAATACTCTCAATAGTAATGTTCTTGAGTGGTATTATCAAAATGAAGATTTATTTATTAATTGGAGAACTTTCAAATATCATTTTAAAATCTGGCAAGCACAACAGACCGATGAGGACTTACCACAAGAAATTTACGCAGCCAAGCAGGGTAATGATGAAACTGGAGTGTCTTCTGTCAATCAGATGCAAGGAGCTTTTATGCAATTGGAGGAGCCGTTACCGCAAGCGAAGCAGATTCGCATAATAATTGCGCGGCTCCACTCTTGTTTTTTACAAAAATTTTCAGGCAAAAACATCTTGCGTTAGGTGGAATTATTTGCGCGTGTTAGTGCGTGGCAGTTAACGGCTAATGCACTCAATTTCAACTACAATGATTCAAATAAACAAAGAGGACGCAGTCCTGTCAATTATTCTATTCAAGAATCTCTGGAACCTGATTCAATCAACATCATTACTGCAAATCACAGCCAAACTATTATTTAATCACGAAAAATAAATCTGTCTGACACTCAAGGAAATGCATCAAATCCAGAGTCTTCCACTTTACTGCAAGGTTTTGAGTTATTAATGAACTCCTTCCTAGAAAAATTTAAACAAATATCAATAAATAACCCGTAGGTAAATACAACTCCGGCAAAACAAACTACTGAAAAGATTTCACTCGTCTGCAGTCGTTGTGGCCAAATTAGACATATTTCTGACCTTTACTGTGCACCTACAACTGATAAATTACGAATTAAGGCAGGATTAAAAGTTTGACCAAAATCTGGGAAAAATTCTGACAATCAGGATAATATAAATTACACAGATAAGACAGACGGTGACGTTCAAAATACTCTAGTGAAAGATTTAATTGAGCTTGCGTCCCCGATAAATGAAGTTGAAAGTGTCACGATATTTAGATATCGCGGCAGTCTCGCATCAGGCCGGTGAGCACCAGAAGGCAGCACACGCAGCTCAAACGTCTCATCCGACATTGCCATTATAATTATTGTTTGTTTACATGTAAGACTTTATTTAATTATTGCGTTAATAATACTTCATTGATTTCTTAGGTGTGAAATGTATTTGAATCAGGAGATTTCACTGATTAATTTAAGCATATATTTGGATTTTATAGCGCTGAGAGAAATAGTTGCGCATTTCATTTATGTGCTTATGATTATTTTGAATTGGTTGGCGCATGTGCGTCTACGCAACAGTTGGCATCCGTAAATTTAGTCATTATAAATAAATTTAGTAGTTTTATGAATAAATCATTGATTGATTTATCGGTAAATCATATTAAGAATTAATTATGAAAGATACAATTGGTCGTTTAGCGTCGGGAACTTGATAAATTACACGGCCAAAGTTATGTAGTACGTTGGTGGTACTGTAAAAAGAAATAACATCCGACAGTTGTATATCTCCATTGGGCAAAGTGAGATATACGACAAAATGGCGTCGGCCTAGGTGCCGGCGTGAGATTCACGTGCTGCCATGGTCAGACGTGGGAAAGTCTCTGTAAGAGTAGCGTGTGTGCTCTGTTACATTAAAATAATTATAAAATTGTCGCCATTTGGTATTTGAGTAGATAATATAAACCCATTGGCATTATTTGAGCATTTTGATAAATCGCATAAAGGAAAATACATTTACCGTATTAGCGTGCAACCAAGGGAGTTGCATAATACGTAAACTGTAAGTACTTTTTTGGCTGATACATTGGCGTGTAATTTTGGTTCCCGAGTTGGTGATCATTTGTCTATAGCATAAAAGTCAGAGTAAGAAAGATAGGGAATTCTGAGTATTAGTAATTGGTCATAAGCATATAATGGGATGCGTGAATATTATACTCAGTAAATACGAACACAGTCAGTGAAATTATTCAGTACTATTTTACCACATGTTGAGTGTGATAAATGTTTGGTTATTTTTCATTATCATTTATTATTAATTTGAGTTATTATTTTTATAATTAAATTTTGGTGCGTATTGTTATTTCATTATTTCACTTATCACGTGAGAGTGATACAAAGGTATAAATATCACTCATAATTATTGTATCCAAGAGTGCTTTTTACTTGTATTATTTGAGTATAGGATAATATTATTTTGTAAATACCGTAAAATTCACCATTGGAAATTGTTGGGAATTTTTACTGGAAATACTTCAAATTCTTATATGAGATTATTTTATTTAATATTTTCTATTCACTTTCGAGTGATATAATAATTTACAATTATTGAAGTATTATTCTGAGATTGTTCTCCGTGAATTATATTTAGTTTGTTTATGTTTACGTGTGAGTGAGACTATTAATTATTAATAGTTATATGTTTTTACAATACATTTATTGTTTATGCAGTATTATTATTATTTGAATTATAATTTTATATGCGCATACTATTATTATTTTTTTTTGTAAGTGATTTACTATTATTTTTTGATATTATTTATGTGAGTATGCGATATATTTGATTAATTAATTTTTAACTTAAAAAATATTTGAAACAAATGGTCATCAACCCGGTAGTTATTTAAATTTATTTATTTAAAGTACTGCTATCTGTTTCTTGCTTTCCTTTTCCTGAAATCTGAAACTGTTACCCTGTCATTTATTTTCATTTTCATTTCAGTTTTCTCCGTTGTTTTATTTTGAGTTAATTTTGTTCGTGGGGCACACGAACTGGCGTCCAACTAGGTTGTCTAACCCAGCCTGAGCAGAGCTGCGGGTCCAGGGAGATTCAGGATATCTCCAGGCGGGACATTTTGGTTTGTTACTGTTTTATTTTCAGTTTTGCAACCAACGGAGAGCCATAACGGCTATTGAGCGCCAACCACACTCCGCCGTGGGACGCGTGAAATAGAAGAGAACGTTATAAAAGTAATTCGGAAATATTGGATCCTCGTCAAGTCACAAGATTAAACAAATCAAATAATATTAAAACACCTAAAGTAAAAACAAAACATCAAAAAGCGCATACTGCTAAAGTTAAAATTAAAACTAGTCAAAGCGTAACTCCAAAAATGTAAAATCAGTCACCAACTCAATCAGCAGCTTTTCGTGACGACACAGTTGAACCTAGCGGAATGTCTCATTCAGAAAGTCTTAAAGCTCCGTCAAGAGCCAGTCAGATGGTCACCAAGATAATTATTGGTCAACACAAAATTGATGCATTACTGGACAGTGGAAGTGGACGCAGCTATATTCCTGAAGCTGCATACGAGTACATTGAAGAAAATCAATTGTACGAGCTCGTATCAGGCTCCATAGATGCTCGTAAGGTTATGATGGCAAATTCTAAGTCAACACAAACACGAGGTGGTGCATCTTTCCGAATTAACTTAGACTGTCACGACATTATAACTTGGCTGACCGATGTACTAGGATTGTCTACCCCTGTAATTCTTGGATTAGATTTTCGGAAGCTAGCTGACATTTAGGTGAACTCTAAAGAAAATACTTGGAAAATGAATTCAAGTAAAATAACTCACACGTCAATTTGATTTAGCATCGTTAAACTCACTGTCGTCAACTGGAGAGGCTTATGATAATCGAAATTTCTTACTCATACAATAAGAAGATACTACTTATAGTAATCTAAGTAATTTTAGTAATATTAAGTAGTTAATAAGAAAATTAATCGGGCGTTACCGAAATGGATATACTCTAACAAAATTTCTATCAAAATTATACTCATTTTATTAATTCATTCTAATTGTTGTTGCCAATCGTTATAATTTTAAATTACAGCTTAGAGTCCTGTAGCAGTTGGCAGACAGCACTTTTAATTATTTCTTTACAGTCCACAGACTTTCAAAAAATTTTTGTACTTAATTATTAACTGTAAATATTTCGAAATTCTTTTTACATTATCTTGTACTTTTAGTT
The DNA here is from genome assembly GCF_026212275.2 of Microplitis demolitor. NCBI lineage: Eukaryota > Metazoa > Arthropoda > Insecta > Hymenoptera > Braconidae > Microplitis > Microplitis demolitor. The sequence continues at coordinate 9,841,258 of NC_068552.1, read as the reverse complement.
TGTAAGCTGTAAATATACACTTTCAGACTGATCGAGATCGAAGTCTCAGGATAGAAGTGAACCTGAAATTGGATAGTTAAACTTTCAGTACTTTCAGGATCCATTACGGCTTGCAATTAATTAACTGGTAATTTACTTGTATATTTAGCGATACACTAGCAATACTTGTAAATACTTTCATCGAATTAAATTTTTAACTTCCCGCTAAGAAAATCGACGATTTTCAAAAATTTCGGGAAGTTATTGTTTTCACCCCGATTTTCGACAATCGAGTTTTCATCAGATGTCGACGTTTTGAGGTTCGAGGAAGCTATTCTGACTATTTTCAGAATGATGTCCGAGTGTGTGTGTGTGTGTGTATGTATGTAAACTCTTTGTAACTTTTAAACTAATCAATCGATTTGGATGGTTGAGGTGGCAATCGAAAGAGCTTATTGGCCATCAACTTTCCTGAAAATTTCAGATTATTTGATCGAATAGACTCGACAATATTTGCGAATTACGAAAAAAAAAAAAAATTTTATTTTAGTTTTTTATTGATTTCTAGTATTCAATAAAACGCGTCGATTGCCACCTCAAACATCAAAATCGGATAATTCGTTCGAGAGTTATCGCGGGAGAAAGAAATGGTAAAAAACGGTTTTTTCTAAATATTTTTGAAACGACTGACGCGATCGATTTCAAATTTTAATCAGCTCTAGAATTCAATAAAACGCGCCGATTGCCACGTCAACTATCAAAATCGATTGATTAGTTCAAAAGATATTGGCGTTGGAAAGTTAAAAAAATAACATTTTATGTTATTTTTTCCGGATAAATCACAATATAACGTACTAAAATGTGCCTGATATCATACCAACTCATCTTTTTTATGGTTTCTTTTGATCATATAATGTCATCGAACTTGGTTTTTAGTTAAAATCATATTATCAACAAAAAAATCGATGAAACGTAGTTTTTAATATTTTTATCGGATATTTCATATTTTATTGTTTTTTACATGAGTCAAAACTTATTTAAATCTTGATTTTGATCCCTGACATTGATTTCTGCCTCAATACACTTATTTTACCGAACATAATCAGGAACTAAATTTTAAAAACCGCTTCATTGATGATTTTTGATTCTTAAATTTTCAAACTTCAGCATAACAGGTAACTTGTTAGATCTTGAAAAGATCGTAAAAAAACAATTGCATGTGATAGCATTCTGAGCTCGAAGAGCTCGAAAATATATCTACACTAATGTTTTCGAGCTGTTTGAGGCCGCAAACAGCGGGAAGTTTTGGGCTGGCCCGCAGGGTCAACCGACGCCCAGATTTTTTTTTTTATTACGGAAATCTACGTGCCAAGCATTTACGGCGACCTTCTTGCCATTTTTATACTAATACAATCGCATAGTAAATATTGTGAATAAACTATGTCATTCTTTTTTAGTCGGACAACCTAGACGAGAGGTCAAAAGGGTGACCTTGTCTTGTGGGGTGGGGTGGGGTGGGGGGGGGGTTGAGACAATGTGAATTGTCTTTGTCGTCCTCAGCTTGGCGGTTTCCATTTTTCCCCGTCTTATTACCGTCTGAAATTACACAAGTCATAGTGCCGTGGTCACATGACTAATTTTCACATTGACGCATGACCGTAAGAGTGAAATGGGGAGAGAGTCTCGGATATAGTCCTACGCCTAAAATTTATCGGTCACTCACTTCGATCCTGGATCTATTAGCAATAAGTTGCATAGCATATTCAATATTGTAAATACTAGTAATTTCACTTGCGATTCTGTCAATATATGAGCAATCTACTTGCGACTCTGTAAACCGGACAATTAACTTACATTACAGTTTGTGAAATTAGCAATTCTCTTGCGATTATACTTTACTGTTTTAGTTTGTTAATTATTATAAATAAAATTAGTTTAATTAAATAATATTGTACGTTACTATAAGTAACGTTACTAATCAAGTAAGAACTGATAAGTTCATCAACAATAAGAAATCTATCGATAAGTAATAAGCCGTGAGGTAAGTTAGTGAGTGTTACATACGTTGCCGTGTTTGAATAAGTGTGGATCTTTGCTTTGCAAGAACCCCAGCTCATTGCTCTGTCCAAGTACAATCAATTATTGTTAGAGGCCAGCCTAAACCAGGGTTCAACCCGCGAACTCTGGTGGCTGCTGGTCCAAATCGCGAAGAGAAAAAGCGATTTGTCCCAATTTATACAGAAAGTCTGTTTTTAGTAGGATTTATTATTATTATTATTATTTTTTTTTTTTTGTAGTGTTATTATATTTTTTTATTTTCGGTATAATTTGACGCATAATTAAATCTTTATCAATAATAAAGTATTAATTCAAGAAAACTGTATGTATTTTCAACACAATCGTTGAGTTAAAACAACATTTCAATTGATCGGTAGATAGCACTAAATTATATCTACACAAAAAAATGGATTACTTGAATTAAGGAATTTACGTTCTTCCTAACTTTTTTCTTAAATCAAGCTAACATTTTGATTTCGAATAAAACTCCGAGGCAAAAATATTTGATCGAACATAGGCCAAAAAAAAAAGCCGAAATAGCTTAATTTAGCCAAAATTACGCCGAAACTATTAAATTTTATTGAAAGAGGCCGCAAGAAAGCCGACAAATTGGTTATTTATCATATAGGCCGAAAAATTTGTATTCCTCTTAAAAAGGCCAAAATTTAGCCGATATTTGATCGACTAATAAATCGGCCTTTATGTAGCCAGAATATATTTTTTTAAAGGAAATTGTCTATAAAATTATGCCAAGCAATAATCTTTGGCCGAAAACAGGCCGACATTTGGCCGACAGTTGAATTGGCTTGTTTTCGGCTATAGTATTTCTTATTAAATAAAATTACTTAAAAAAAATTCTATGCAAGCCAAAATAGAACATGCAAAGTTTTCAAGTTGTGGTACTTAAAAATGTATTTCAAAATTTTGAGAAAAATTATGCTTCCAATTCATAAAATATTTTAGTATCTCACTAAGTTATAATTCTATACAAGACATAGTGAAATCATTGAATTATTTAATAGTTAGAGCGACATAATTGTTATGGGATTAGTTTATATTTTGGAACAATATAAAATTTTCTTTCGTGGTATCATTGATGTAACTTATATGACAGTTCGTGGCTGAGTAAAAATATATTCATGAGCAAAAATAAAGAATCGATTTCTTTAACTTCATACGAGTAAAATTTTTCATTATTAACAGATCATATTTTTAAACAGTTATTTCTTATAAATATATGTAAAGGTAGCTCGTAATTGTTCCGTAGTCAATATCAATGGTTGAATATCCTGCATGAAAAAAAATTTATTAAAAAAATATATGTTATAATATGAAAAAAATATATTTTTCATATAAAAAAAATATGTTAAAAATACATAAGAAACATACAAATGAATATAAAATATGTATTTTTTAAATATATTAAAAATATATCTTAAAATATATAAAAAATACATGTATAAAAATATAAAAAAAAACATATTTTTAAGTTAATCAACAACACAGAAAAAGAAATGCAAAAAGCTTATGTAAAAAATCGGTCTGTCAGTTGACCTTGCAGTCCAGGGCCAAAACTTCCAGCTGTTTTCGAGCTCCTCGAGCTCGAAAATACTTTTGTATGTTTTTGTTTTCGAAAAATAACATTTTTTGCCATATTATCTTCAACGAAATCTCTTGATGCGAATTCACTGATTGCGACGGTTGAGGTGGCAATCGACGCATTTTATTGAGTTCTCGAGCTGATCAAATTTTAAAATTGATTTATTATTTTTGAATTATCTCCGAACGCACCTTACCAAATAAGCTCAAATTTTCAGTGCTTATAGCATTTGATAAGCCGCGTCGAATGACACCGTGGCGATCAAAATCAGTTCATCCGTTCAAAAGTTACTAAATATTTACATACGTACGTACATACATACATACATGCGTACACTCGGACATCATCTTGAATTTTGTCAGAATAGCTTTCTAGAACCTCAACACTTCGACATCTGTTGAAATTCCGATTTTCACAAACGAGGTAAAAACAATAACTTTTAACAGTGCGTTTTTGATTTTCGACTTGAAAATCGAGTGCGGAAAATCTAACTGATCTCACAGCCATCTATTGTAATAATTATACTTTAATTAACACTCTTGAGTCACCCGAGGCCAGGTCAGAGCCCCCTTAGATCAAATTCTGTTGAGACAATAGTGGGGTAGTTTCCTGCCCTCAGACTTCTCCTTTAAAAGAGCTAGCAAGCAGTTACTCGAAGTCTTAGGCCCTTGCTATCACCGAGAGTGGACCAGTAGAGTAGTGTACTGATGACGCCTAGCGAGGTTCCCACTCTACAACCAGAGCTCATTATAATTTCCTTGAGTCGGCCTAACGATAAGTCTAGTCATACCTAGTCATTGAGTTAAGTGTTCAGTTTTATTTAATTTATTTTATATCTTTGAGTTTGTTTGTCCGTTATTAACAGCCGCAGTGATTATTTTATAAATTATTTATTTGAAGAACATTTTAATATGAACACATTTTGAGTCAAATTTCTACACGCGGTCATTTAGTAAAGTTAAAGTTAAATTTGAATTGTGCTGATAAAATTCGTGAGTGTTATCACACCATTGCTGTTCATTTCCTGCGATTTTCTACCACAGAAGATTGGGCCTACAACGTCGCTGCCACGTTTGCTGCCTACGGACATTGAGGGTCATTTTTAATCTACAACTACAAGGATGGAGCATGCAGTAAGGTACAACGTAAGTGGGATTCCGTTTTCCCCAAATTAAAATTAAACTTGGTCTCCTCCCGCGTAAATTAAAATATCAGAACTTACCAAAATTTTATTCTAATTAATTCTATTGGGGCAATTTTCATATTGTAAATGGGTATTTAGTTAAATAAATATAATATTTTCTCTTTGATAATGCAAAACCAAATCTCTCACTGAATAAACCACCAGGCATTTCTTTTCCTCTAATAATTAATAAGCGCAAATATTAAGGGAACGAGGCAAGCCCCTCCCCGCCCCCCAGCTCATAAAATTAAATTTATTAAGTTAATTATCAGCAACCGGGATCTGGACAAGAGCTAATCCAGTCAGACTCACCGATTATAAACTTCCTGAAATTTTTTAAAATCATCGATTTTCTTAGCAGGAAGTTAAAAATGTTACGAACCTGGCATCCTTTATCCCTTACGCATGTATATATGTGTGGATATATATATATATATATATATATATATATGGATAAAAATAAATATACAGAAATAAAATAACAGATATGTAAAGTCGGATAAATTTAAACTAAATAATTTAGAAATAACTCAAATTTCAAATCAAATTAAAATACATAAAAATTAATAAATAATATATGATTTATACATTTAAACAATAGATAATACATATATATTTGCATAAATGTGAAAATGATTAAAATAATGATAAATAATTAAGTACACCATTTTGTGAGGAAGAGAACATACAGGAAGGTGAAACATTACATATAAGTGGGCGCGAACACCGTGCTGTCACCTGAGTATCGGGCGAAGTAAAACAATAGAGTAAAGCCTACAGTAAAATAAAGAAATGCCTGCAGCACGAGTAAACGAGCAACTTACTCCTGCTGCTATCCTAACACATAGAAACGTAAAAGACTATTCAGGAGCTGTAATACCCCAAAAATTAATAGCAAATTTATCGAAAACATTAAATTCAATAGTTATTCCATTTCTATAAATTTTTACCTATGCATTTTGGAAAATATCTCTAATTTTATTATTTATGAATGCAATAGATTAAACTGGAAATAGCAGTACTTTTTATTTTAATTAAATAAATAAACTGCTGATATGAGATATCAGATTTATTTACATAAACAACGATTCGGAGAAACCTTGGATCATCAATAAAATTTTTTAAATAAATAAACAATAAAATCTGGGAAAGTTTTTCTGCGTCTTTTCCCATGGCCCCTACCATGGGAGCCCATCTAAGATTACAAGGCAAATAAAGGTCGCTGCACCAGCTAATGAAATCGGTCAAAAAATCTCATCAGTCCGCGATGTAAATCTGTTACCGTCGGGTGTAATCCCATTCTCGTCAGGCGTTACCCCATTTATTTTTTTGAAGTTTGTTTACGGAAAGTACAGTTTTGAGTGTGATCCCGCTTAATTCAAGGATTTCAAATTTTATTCAAGGATTTCAATTTTTATTCACGGATTTCAATTTTTATTCACGGATTTCAATTTTTATTCAAGGATTTCAATTTTAATTACAAAGATTTCATACAATTTCAAGGATTCCAATGATTTCGGTTACCTTTAAAATTAAAATTATTTTCCGTTTGTTAAAATATAAAGGTGCAGTGATTTTTAACTACTCTGTGTACTGTGAATCTATGGATGATTGGAATAAATAAATTATTCGTGAAAAGCTATAAAATTTTGACGAATTTAAAAACAAGTTTGTGAAATTTAAATTCAGTTTCTATTTTCAAGTTACCTGCGATAAAAGGTAATGATTTGGCATGAACGTGCGTTCTCTTTTATTCATTTGTTTTTGAGTTCCGACGAACAAGAAGACTAACAATTTATTTGAGTTTAAATGAGTGATGAGTGACTCAAATGACCATATATTTGCCACAATAATTTTTATATTTCATATCTTTATTTAATGAAAATATTAATCTAAATAATTAATTTAAAATATACTACAAAATATTATGTTATGAATTTAAATAATAACTTAACTATTTTTCAAATATTAATTCAATTATTATTCTAAATAATTAATTTTAGAATTTGAAATATATTAAAAAAATATCATTTTATAAAACTAAATAATAATTTTAATTTATGAATTATAAGTCAATATTATTCAAATAATAATCTTAATAAATAATTTTAATTTGTGAAATTAAAATAAATTTATATTATGAAATAAAACCATACTATATAAGAATAATTGTAACGTGAATTTAGCGAATTTAAAGCAACTGTCCATTAGTAAATTTAGTACATACAACTGAAATATGAATTTAAATAATTTTAATATGTTTAATTTTCATCAAATATTTAATAATTGAATATGAGTTTAAATGAAATTGAAAACCACGGAAAATAAAAATTGTAAAATTCACATTCATGAATCACCCCGTGAATCCCCTGAAACAAGTAATGCCTAGAAATCTATAGATTGCTAAAAATCAAAAATAAAACATAATCAATTATTTGAAATTTTCACGTGGACATAACAAAAATAAATTTTTTATATAATTTTTTTTGGATTTTCGCAATTACATCTTATATAGATTTGAAATATATGACTAACATATTTTTTTTGTATTACCATACCTATATTTTTTTTATATTTTTATATATTTATTTTTCCTATATTCTAAGATATATTTTTAATATAATTGAAATATATCGAATATATACGAAAGCCGGCTAAAAGTTAACTATTTAAAATATAATTTTTGCTTATATTATAACATATATTTTTTTTATGAATTTTTTTCATAAAGGATAAAAAGCTTTACTTCACGGTGTATCAGTAATTTTTTTTATAATTAATATGTTCTAAAACTCCTCTTCGGAATTAAATTTACTCCGGGGGATTAAAGAAATAGAAAATCATTCACTCCACGTTCACTCCGTATTCATTCCGCGCTGACTCCACAAATTTTCGACAGTATAAGCATAGTAGTTAATCATATAGGAAAAACGATTTACATATGACCATACATAACCATTAGGGCAGGCCAATAAAATATCTAATGTTTTTTTCTATAGTTACCGTGAAAATGTTGTTAAAGATGATAAAAAAAAATTCTGGTAAAGTTTGACTCTTAATATTAATATTAAGAAGTGGCGCTGTGTGATTTTTGATTTCCGATTTAAATAACATGAAAAAAAAAAATTTATGTTTAAAATTTTATGTCTCGGCAGTGGCTGATTATGCAGATAAGGTCAAGAAATGTGTTTTTTGGGAATTAAATGCTCTCCAAAAAGAGTCTCTTATCATTTTTTGATAAATTCATTTGTTCAAAAGTTATTGGAGCTTGACCTAAAATTTATAGTAAATTTCGAGATCTTTTCACTTTTCCGGCACAACTATCAGACATCAAAAAATATCACGTGATCTTTTTTGTGGACAATTTTATTACCTACAAATTAATTTTCGTAAAGTTTTTCGACATTTTGCATTTTCTTCTAGTTATTATCGTTTTCATGTCAAGTTCTTAAAAAAGTAGTGTTATATTTGATTTTAAGAGCTCGACATCAAAATAAAAATAACTAGGGGGGGGGGGGGAGGAGCAGATGAATAATGACTGAAAAAACCAACTAGTTGATGCCGGAGTACCAAGGATACTAGCTGTCAGGTTGTAAGATAATGAAAGGGCTCAGATTATTTTCTGAGGGGGGGGGGGAGCTGAAAAATAATGATTAAAAATCCAACTGGTCCAGGCTGGAGAACCGAGGGATATAGTTGACAGATTGTTCGATGATGGAAGAGCTCTGATTTTTTAGGGTGAGGGAGGGAGGAGGGTGAGGACAGAGCAGAACAATATCTGAGCGCTTCCACCATCTAACAATAGTGCCATTGGTACTCCGGCCTGTTTCAGTTCGATGTTTTAGTCATTATTTTTCTGCCCCCCCCCTCCTACACACATAAAAAATGATCCGAGCCCTTCCACCATCGAACAATCTGACAGCTAGTGCTCATAGTACTCTGGCCTGAACCAGTTGATTTTTTAAAATCTTTATGTTTCTGCTCCCCCCCCCCACTCTCACAAAATAACCTAAGCCCTTTCATCATTTTACAACTTGATAGCTAGTGCTCTTGTTACTCCGGTCTGAACCAGTTGGTTTTTTCAGTCATTATTTATCTGCTCCCCCCTTCGAGTTACAGAAAAATCTGAGCTCTATCATCATCTTATGGTTATGTAACAATTGATCCAAAGCCATATGATCCGCGAAATTTGATCGAATGACATTGAATCCACACGAGATTATATCCACGGACAAATAACCCTTAAGAAAATTCATCCAAAGATACCTCATGCATGTAAATCAACAATCGACAACATTTCTTAAATATAAGCTTTTTTTTCAGGGGTTTTGTGTCCGTAGACATATAAAATATATAAACCCATGCACTTGTAATAATACTGTACCATTTCACAAAAAAATCAGAGAGTGATATTTAACCACATAAGACTATTACATATTAGAAATTTTTCGGAATTGAAATATTTAAAAGAGTTAATGGCAATCTTGCACACCATAATTGTCACTTGGATCAATTGTCGTACGGATCAAATGTGGCGGATGTATTGTCGCGGATCATTCGTAGTCGAATCATCGGTCGCGACACCTCATCTTACAGCTTGACAGCTAGTGCTCCTGGTACTCCAGCCTGAACCAGTTGGATTTTTTAGTCATTATTCTTTTGCCCCTCCCCCCTAACAAAAAATCTGAGCCCTTTCATCATCTTACAACCTGACAGCTAATTTCCATGGTACTCCGGCCTGAACTAGTTGGTTTTTTTAATCATTATTTTTCTGCTTCCTCCCTCCCACTCCATAAAATGATCTGAGCCCTTCCACCATCGAACAATCTAGCTAGAGCTCGTGGTACTCCAGCCTAAACTAGTTGGATTTTTCAGTTATTTTTATCTGCTCCAACCCTCCCCCCCCTCCACACACACACATCATGGATCTGCCAAAATAACGAAATTATATTAAGAATATACTCCACTTATGTGTTGATTACATTTCATCATATATATTTGCCACACATAAAAATATATGTGACATACATTTTGACTATGTAAGAAATATATTTTTTTTATACGAAAAACGACCAAAAGTTATGTATTTGAAATATATTTATTTTATATGTAAAATATATGTGCGTATATTTCACATACATTCTAACTATATTTCATTTATATGCCACATATATTTCACATACATCATGAAATATATTTTTGATGTATTATTTTCCAGAGGAGCAAGCGGGCTTTCAACCGGGTCGAAGCAGCGAAGATAATGCCTTCACGCTACTAGTTGCCCTGCAGATGCACTTACGCTTCAGAGTTAACACTACTTTTGCACTATTTATTGATTTCAGAAAAGCCCCGTGGATACTTAGTGGGTCCGCCAAATGATCGAAACTATTCGATCACTCATTTGCTCTATATGGATGATCTAAAGGTGTATGCTCCTGATGAGGACCACTTTCAGACAGCTTTGAACATCATAGGAGCGTATACACGGGATGTCTTTTGGTTTGGACAAGTGCACGGTCGTTAATCTGGTGAAGGGTAAGTGTTCTGATTTGCGTAAAGATATCGAGTTTCTAGATGGGAGCGTCATTCATCATCTTGACGCCGGAGAGTCATACAAATATCTAGGGATTGACAGGACGTCTCTAAAATCAAACCGACTCTCTACAGTGAGTGTGTGCGGAGACTCCGGAAAATCTAGTCATCAGAACTTTCCGGGAAAAGCAAAGTCGCTACGACGAACATGCTTGCTGTCCCGGTACTTCTCTACTCTTTCGATGTCCTTTAGTAGGTTCGAAAAGAGCTCAGAGACCTCGATATCAAAAAACGCAAAGTCATGAATATGAATCAAAGCATGCACCCTAAGTCCTCAGTCACCAGATTATACCTTTCCCGATAGATCGGAGTGAGAGGTCCACAGAGCTTGGAGTGACTACACGATCGTTCGGTTTTGGGTCTGACATACAAAGTTGTCAATTTCACCGCAGATGAAGATGACTTCCTTATGCGAGTTGTTCATCGTCATGAGAATAGGCATAAGGAAGCATTCTTATATGAAGCAGCAATGTATGCGACAAAATCCCTCGGTCTTGGAAGAGTAAACCTTCTTGTTAATCTCCCTAAAGATGAATTCAAAAGGGTCATCAAGAACGCTGAGCAGCAAAAACTGCTTAATACGGACATAAACAAGTCCATAAACAGCGTGGTCTTTAAACACGTGCGTGATCAAGGATTGTCGGAATTATTAACACTCTTAAATTTCGTGCTGAAGTGATCCAGATGCAGCTGCCCGACACCTTGTGTAGGGTGTGTAAGCAACATCCAGAGACGCTTATGCATCTGAGTTAGATCACGTCGAGTGGACCCCTCATTTTCCACCTGATCATGAAAATTAAGTCTATGTACTTTTTTCTCAAGCAGTCACTATGAAAAATTAATTCCCAAAACGATTTTCCGAAATTTTCATTTTGACTGTAATTTTTTTTACAATAAAAATTTTTAACACTCTCATTGAAAAAATATATTTTAAAACAACCGTCAAATATAAATTAATGAAATTTTCAGCATTTCTTATCAAATATCTACATTTTATTCAAATAATAATAACTTAAAATTATTTATTTATTATCCTATTGTTGATAAACTTTTAAGTAAATAAATTAAAATTTCATTGACTTCCCGGTACAAAAATGCAGTTTTTTTTCATCGGTTGCATGTGTTATTTAGCAAAGTTTAAAATCCCTGGAGAAAATTTCACTGATCGCGATTAGTTTAAAAAATATGGATTCATTTATCACCGAACGTGGGGTGCCGGGCGCTCTCGATACAGTGCGCGGCCGAGCGACTCAGGCTATATTGCAGCTTCAGTCAGTCATGATTACAATAACATTCAAAATATTGTTATTTAGCAAATTTTATTTTTTTAAACAATATCATGAATAATACGATAAAATAATGTTTTATTATTGAACTGAAACAGGGAAAAGTAACTAATAAAGTATTTATTAGTTAATAATCAGGGACAACTTACTAACCGTGAAACGTAATTATAAGTTAGTTTTTCTTAATTCTTCATGAAAAATGATTTTATCGTATTATTCAATTGTTTAGAAAAATAAAATTTATTTAATAATGATATTTTTAGGTTTTTAATATTTTCAAATTTAGTTATAAGTTAGTTTTTTTTTATTATTATTGAATAATAAATAATTAATTTATTAATTATAAGTTAATAATAATTTCTAAATTATTATTAACTTGTCTAAGGGTGAAATAGATTCCCATGATTAAATATAAATGTTGAAAATTGAAATTGTCCACGGTCGATAACGGGTCCTAATTACTACCCGGTCTATTAAATTAAGTGATTTGACGTGTCACCTGGTGTCGCTAATCAGTGAGACCCGAACATCTGTCCCTTTCCTAGGCCAATTAATTAGTGGGGATGAGTTTTCCCGCGTCGAATCGAGGAAACCCGAATCGAAGAAGAAATACGTGTGTGAAGAACCAAAAATCGAGAGTCAGTTGGACGACTTAAAGTGCAGATCGCATCGAAAATACAGGTAATTATCTGAGTCCGTTTTCGCTTCCCGTGGAACGAGGCGATGAAATTTTAATATTTACTTTGGTTATCACCACCTTTAATAAATTATAATTAATACTTTGTACAGATCATTGACAGATCTTAAATACTCAAGGTAATTCAAATGAAACGAGACAAGAAAACGAGACAAGACCAACAAAATCAAAAAAGATATACAGACCACCAGCTAAAGCAAGCAGACCATCAGCCATAAAAACATAGCAGAACTTCAATTAGCAGCTCGTCGGTTGATTACAAAATATGGTATCAGGGTAAATAACGATTAATTAAGGCCCCGGATTAAATTATTAATGGGCCGAATTAATTGTTAATTGTTGCTTATAAATTAAATTGGTCTCGCATATTAATTGGAAGTCTCAGACCCCTCGGCCGTCACAGCACGTGTAGTTTCTCGTGTAATGTTCAAGAACATTTGATCGGGTCTAACTTTCAGTCCCATTATTTTCTCCGCGTCTCTGTATTATTTGGTTCTATACCTAAAGAACTTCGAAAATTTGAACACTTTAAACTTGACAATTTAAATTTTCGTAAATTTGAACTTTACCGATTCGAACTTACCTTTTTCTCAGGTTTTGTGTGCGTGGAAATATAAATTATGTAAACCTATACGCTTGAAATAGTATGGTGCCTTTTTTCAGGAAATTTGTATGCGTGAACATATAAAGTATTCAAATTTACAAAAGTTCAAATTTACAAAACCTGAATAAAAAGGTAAGTTCAAATTTACCAGAGGTCAAATTTACCAAAGTTCAAATTTACAAAAGTTCAAATTGCCGAAGTTCAAAATGGTAAAATTCAATTTTCAAAATTCATTAGGTCGGTTACCTACTATTTTATTCAAGGCCTTTCGGCCGGAATAACAAAATTCCCCGCGTAAATAATCCGGTAAATAATCAACATTAAATTCATCATTAAATTATTAATGTATTCCAGGCCACGGGCCACTATATATTTATTTCCTCATCGTGACATAATTTAATTCAGGCCGGAATTCATTCCATCAGCCTCAAGCTATATTGCAGCTGTAGTCAGTCATAATTAAAATAACAATTAAAAATATTGTTATCGAACAAATTTTATTTTTTTAAACAATATCATGAATAATACGATAAAATAATTTTTTATTATTAAACTGAAACAGGGAAAAGTAACTTATAAATTATGTATTAGTTAATAACCAAGGACAACTAACAAACAATTAAACTTAATTATTAGTAAGTTGTTCAATGAGTAATCTGCCGGTTACAGTGTTGCCAGAAAAGTTTTAACGAAAACCGCCGATGAGCGGCGGTCGAGTAGCCCAAAAATAGCCAATCCTGAAAGCACATAACTCTACTAAATTTTTAAATATTTTTTCGTAGAAAATTATGCAAACATTGTCACGATTGGAGATCGTGATGGGCGTAGGTACGATATTCGTATAAAATATAGTGAATAAAAGGGTACTTATATTGATCAAGGACCGATCCTATGACCTGGGCTTACGTGACCAAATGCTCAGTTTATTCTATATTATATTTAATTCGCGCCCACACAATATTGTTGGAGACAATATTGGTAAAACCCAAAACGATTTTCAATTTATTATGTGACTGATCTAATTTCACAATCAAACGTCGAGCGGTAAACGTAAGATTGTGTACCCCCTACTGTGAACTATCGGTCTGAGCGACTAGACAGGTAGAAAATGAGGGATAAAGAAAGGTGGGTTGCCGAAAAGCCTCGTGAAGCTAGTATCTCATTGTTAAAGTAAAATTGTCTGTTAAATAATGTTTTCAAATGTTTTATGTTAACGAGTATTTATTTATTAAATGACTCAATATTCTCAAAATATAAAAGGGTTACAAATGGCAATATTTAGAATAGTAAATATAAAAGTAAATGTTTCATGCGTATAGGTTACAAATATTTCGGAGTATATAAAAATGAAAATACCAAACAATGGTTACAATGTTCAAAAACTTACCCTAAACAGGTTTTGGTGAGGTGTCCAGACTGTCAGCAGTTACACAGGACACTTATTCACGACGCGTTCTCGCGGTCAATTAATGTGATTTTAATTTATCGAATTATTTATTTATTTAGTCTACTTTGTTGTATAAGTTTCAATGTTTATGCGTTTTTAAATCTATGTAGGTTAAATTAAAATGAAGGTCTTCGCGCTTCTCGCGGTAAAATAATTTCAATGTATTCAAATTCTTCGCTTTTTCGCGGCAAAATATTATTTAAAATCTTCGCATTTATCGCGGTGAAATATTCTTTGATTCTTCACGTTTCTTGTGGTATCCTTCAATATAAAAATAATAAAATGAATGAAATTAAATGGATTATAATAAGATGAAGATAATCAATGCTGTACCGGTGCTAAACGGTTGATATTAGTTCATGACTTACAACGATCAAGGACCAATCGTACGATCTGGGCTCACGTGATCGGATGCTATACGCTAATATCGCGTTGATTATGCTTCTGAAGCTAGTAGAAAATAATATACCGATTATACGAGTGCTTACGACGATCAAGGACCGATCCAATGATCTGGGCTCACGTGACCGAATGCTCAATCGGGATATCAATCCTCTAGCCACGAACACCGTCAAGTGTCCGGAGTTCGGTAAGGTTCAGAGTTTGATTCCCAAAAGAACTGATGAGCTAAAGTCCATGGTCTTTTTATATGATCCTCACATATGAAAAGTGGTGGTAACCAGTTTCCCATATGAGAGGACGCGGACTCGCTCGAAAGTTCTAGGCCCATGCACACGTGTGATCCCTGGGAAACAGATTTTGACTATTAAGTAGGCTGGCGCCACTCTGTCGCTGAGCATGCCCGTGTAGGAAACCATAAATTTGGAGGTTTCCATTAGCTTTCTCTAATTTCCAAGAATCACATGCAGGTGCACATGAGTTGGGTGGTCTATAATTTTAAGATGAAAAATCAAAGAAGACTACCGCTTCTATGCTTAGATTAGTTAAATGGGAACGGATACATAAATTTTAAAAGTACGTTAAGTAAAAATGATGAAATTTCCAGAAAGAGAAATGTATAATACGCGTGGTCCATTAGTACAATACGACTTAATTGTAAAGCGTTGACAACGCTCAAGTAGGTATATTTGTCCGATACGACTTCTCGTATCGTCAGTAAGTCGGCGTCATAAAAAAAAAGGTCTAAGTGCATGAGGTTTTTGGGTTCTCACGTATTGGGTGGACCGTTATGCGATCTACACTACTGATGTTCACTCTGCTAATTATTATATAAAAAAAAAAAAAAACAGGACTGAAGGTCTATTCGGAACGCATCGTTTTGTGTTGTCGCCTGTGTCTCACTGTTTCTGACTATGTCGCCATAGTTCTTGAGAAAAATAGTTTTCTTATGTACTTTTTCTTTTCGAAAGAGAAAAATATATATATACATAAAAAAAAAAAATTCTTTTATATTTTTACGACTTGTAAGGATACGAGTTGAACGTATCAGCCGTGACAACATTAATAAAAATGTTTTAGACAAATTTATTGAGTATAGCACATTATTATTAGTGTTACAATATAAATAGTTTTTGGCGATTGAAAGTATTACTTCCAGTATTAAATAATATATTTTAACTTATTATGACAATTAAATGTTTAATTGAATTTATTTTCTTAGATATTAAGTAAACAATTACATTAATAATACTGTAATAAACAGAGCATATTATCAGTTACTTAAAAATATATAAAAGCCTTATTATAAATATTTTAAAATATAATGACAAGTTGTTTAAAAGGCACTCCTAGCAGGTCAATCTCCTATGAATAATTTAACTTAAAATGTTTGTATAACAATACAATAATTCTAAATATAAAAACTGTATTTCTTTATTTATTATTAAATGGCACTTATTACAGCCATGAAATTTTTAAACTAATAGCTGCAAACGATTAATCACTTTTCAATTCGTTTAGTTATCAGCAAGTTCAATCAAACTAATTGATTCAATTAAACTAAAATTATCATCATCAGTGTTATTATTTTTATAAATATCATTGTTACACAATTGCAACATATATTCGGAGGGAGTGTAACTTTTACAACAAAGTTTAAATGTACTCATGTGAGCACGGATGCGAATAAGAGCCATCAACATTGGTAGACACATACGGTTACGCAATTTAGTTTTTACTACTGACATTATGCTCAAGACTCGTTCGACAGTAGCATTGCTGATGGGCAAGGAAAGAGCACGAATAGCGAACGAAGCTAGGTCTTTGAAACATTTATCGCCGCTGGCATCCTCAATTTTTTAAAATGCAATCCAAAATTGCGTAATGTCCACGTTATCATTGAAATCGATTGATATGTTTTAAATTTTTAACCTTTTATCAAGTTGACGCCATTGCATTTCAATTAACTCTCGATCTGCATCTTTTGCTAGTAAATAAAATACATTAGTTGAATAAATATATTTTTTTTAGAGAAGTAATTTAATAAAATAAAAACAATTGTTGCCTGCCAAATCCCAAGGTAATTTACTGATCGGTATGATTGACGTTTGAGACAAGCAAATTTTTGGTGAGAAGTAACGAATATTTTCAATGACTGATAAGTTATCTGGCAATCTTTCCACTAACTCATTACATAATTTAACTAGGAATGATGTAACTCTTTCTTTGTTATCAGTAATAACATTTGTTGACACAGTTTTTTTTTCTTCATGTCTAGTAAAACGCTCACCGAAATCTCTGGCGTCACCAGGCAACAATGAGTCTCCAAACTCCGCAAATGCCTTCAACCCGGCTTTTTTATTGCAGTAATATCAGCAGATTGCAACATATCAAATGTATCCGTGTTAGACGTAAGAGGTCTTAGAAAACTCGGTTTGAAAATTCTTCTTGACAGTGAAAGTAGCAGCAATTTCAAAACACCACATAATTTTGTCAAGTCAGCGTTTGCTCGCTGAAAAGCTAAATTTACCCTTGTTACTTCTCTTAAAACATTGTGCAAAAAAAGTAAATATAAATAATTAGCATCATCATTGTACATTTCGGCTAACATGCGAGCTGTGTAGCATTTGTCTATTTGTAATTTTGATACTTTATTGAAGAATGCCTTTAGATCTTTCCACTGAGTTAAATTTGACGAAATCGCTTCATACCAAGCTAACCAGCGAGTATCGAACAGTTGCACTAGCTTGGATGGATTATTTGAATTCAATTTAACATACATTTCTTTGTAAGTCAATTGGCGGAGCGGACTATGAGAAAACCAATTTCTCGTCTCGCGCAGTCAGAATTCTAAGCTTGAAGGCAGCTCTTTACAAGCTTTAGAAGCACATAAATTCAAGGAGTGAAAACTACACTTCAATAATTGTAGTTTAGGGCAATCTTTCCTTAATAAAGTAAAGAGACTCTGATTTACCCCACAAAGATTTGATGCACCGTCCGTTCCAATTCCTACCAAGTTTTCAATTTTTAATCCAATTGATTTAATGAAATTAAGAAAATTTTCATGAAGATTAACAGCCGTGGCTGAACCAACTTCGTTAAAACCAAGGAAGTCAGTACAAGTTTGGTCTAATGTCTCGCTGTAATAACGAATACAGTAGGCCATATATATTAACTGTCGAGATATCTGTTGATTCATCCAAAATGATGGAATAATATTCGTCACCGACATCTTCGATAAGTTCTCTTAACATCCTGGAGATATGACATTAACTATCATTTTAGAACATTTCGTTCGGTGCAATTTTAACTTTCCTAGCTGACTGCCTTTACCCATTTCTTTTAACGAATCACAAAAGTAATCAACGCTGTTAATCGAATTGTGCGCAGCAATATTTAATACCAATTTGATATCGTTGATTTTGGTTTGGTCATCAACAGTCATTCGGATGCCTGCAAAAAATTTATAGGTTAAGTTTAAAAATCAATTAAAAATTTAAAAGGATTAACTAAAACCAGTCACCAGAATCAGAAAGAGTGCGCTAGGTACTTAAATTCAAAGCAGCAGCCTTTTCTTTGTGTTTTTTTTTTTTTTTTTACCGCATGCACTTTCAAATCATTGCATTGAGCCCGTAAAGTTACTTTACATATTTTACAATATGCTTCCCCGTGTCCCGCGAAAATGAGGCTTTCTGGGCATTTGCAGAGCCACCCTTAATGAAAAATATGAAATTAAACAGAAAATCTTCAAAGACAGCCAGTAGTAAAAAGGTTAAAATAGTAATAGTTGAAAAAAATCAAGCGTCACCAACAATTTATATATTTTTCTGTTGCAATCATTAAAATATTATAATACTTAAATACCTTTAAAAATACTTTGACGCTCCTATTCTTTCCGATAATGTTTTACATATCTTGCGTACTTCCCCATTATTCTAATCACTTCAAATAAGTAACTCACAGCTCACAACACGATAATGCATACAATGCCATAACCAAATATCCAATCAACCATTTACATTTTGGAAAATATATACACAAAATAACAATATGCATGCGCATGTTAACATACCAAACATAAACTATATAGTGACAATGATGCAAATCCAAGTTTAGTAGACTGATAATTTTGAATGACGTCCATAAGATAAAAATAGCATTTGGTCTGAACGAAAATTTTAATTTTCTAAAAAAAAAATTTTTTTTTTTCAACTAAAAACTCCAAATAGCCCAATCGGCTATTTGCCGCCAACAACAAAATTCAGCCGCCAATCTAAAATTCATATAGCCCAATTGGCGGTAAATAGCCCAATCTGGCAACACTGGCCGGTTATATAGCTTTATACTGAAGAGAATTTCGTACGTTATAGAAATTGGTAGCCTTAAAAAAGGCCGATGTGATCTTGAGAAAGACCGTTTGAGAGTGACGTTCATGCTGGAGACGACGATGGGAGAGTTCGATGCTGGTCCTTAAATGAACCGTTTGTTATGCTAGAGTAGTCTTGCTAGAGACCCGAAGGTCTAGTTAAATTGAAAGTATCTTACGAGACTAGCCCTGAGAAAAGCTAGTCAAACTTGAAAGTAAGTTCTGAAAAGAACTTTGGGTGTTGAGGAGTAGCTGGATAATATTCAAACCTTGCGCGCTTGAATAGGGTTTTCGATTTAGTCGCTGGTAGCCTTGCTCGCTATCTGAAGATAGTTCTTACCAGTAGGACTGATCAAGAATGATTGCGCTACAGCTGTCAGATCCCCTTCTTTTATATCCGAGAGTCCGGCTTCTAGAATGTTCTCGACGGAGAGGGAGAAGTCGGTATCTGCGCTCCAAAGAGATGGCTGGCTTTCGAAGAGAAGGGGAAAAGTTAAGAGCGAGCAGTCTCTCTCATGGTCCGTGCGAACTTATTGAGGCATGGTATCTTTCCATGGTCCGCGTAAAGTTGATGACTTACTTTTAAAAATAAGTTTTCCTCGATTCATCATGGAAATTATTTTATCGTATTATTTATGACGTTTTTTAAAAAAATAAAATTTCTTTAATAATAATATTTTTACGTTTTTTACATTTTCAAATTTAATTATTAGTAAGTTTTTCTTAATTATAACTAAATAATAAAAAACAATTTATTGATTATTACATAGTTTTCCCTATTTTAGTTTACACTGAAATCAAAAATATTGTATTCAAGTATCTGTTACGTTTTTGCTGCACAATGTTGATGTTCTGCTCAGCTAGATTTCTAGTTTTTCTAGGTATTGGCTTCTCGACAGAAAATAACCTCACGGTGGTCCGAAATAACTGGTGTTGTTGAGATATAACAATAACTTTATTCACAAATGATAATTATAGATTTTAGAAGTTGAAAGTATACACATATGATAAAAATTAAAGATGTTTATAAGTCAAACTTACAGAAGATATGACTATGGACTTAATAGATTTTATAAGTTCTGATGTCAAAAATCTGGTGTAAAACTGAAGCTAATCTGAGAGTAAAATTAAACGAGAGGTGTCTTAAGGGTCGAAAGTCCATCTGCTCTGTGAGCGAGAGTTTTCATAAGGTATTCTAATCACAAAAATAGTGGGATTAATTGTTAATCAGAATTCACGCTCATTTGTCATTGAACTCGTCATTGCTTATCAGCGCGAGGTGATTGGGCATAAGACCTATGCGTCGAACGTGAGAAGGGATGTAATCCTCGGCTGATGTAAATTTCTAAGAAAAGTTATTTATTTGAAAGTCAAAGTCCATTTTCATATCATCTGCGTTTGTTACAAATTATTACTAATAGCTTATACAGTTTTATTTTGAAATAATTAAATTATCTTCCGTTGAATATACTTTAAGATTGAAATAAAAAATGTTCTCATATATTTATTGTTCTATTATTTGACTATTAATTTGAAAAATATACGTATGTTAAAGATATTCCTATAATAGACCGTTCAAATGACAGAATAATTCTTATCTTATATAATGTACTCTTACGTTATTATAATTATCTATTTGAGGTTCTCTAATTATTGGTAAATAGGGTGCCTTTTTTGTGAATACTCTGTAGGTCGGTAAAATAATCTAGTGAGCTGAGAACGGACCCTGCTTGACAGCCAGGATATAACACGCCCCGCCCCGTTGGACGAGCGCCTTGCTCGTTATTTTTTTTAAAACATAATGGGTCTTACTGACGTGAGGTCTATTTCCTTATAAATGTATGATATTTAAACTATACAATATATTTGTAAATAGATGCCTTTTTCTTGTAGCAAGAGAGCTGGCAGACATTTTTGGGTAGGTTCTTGAGGTGCTTAGCAAAATTTTGTGAGTGCCCCTGAACGATCCCTAAAAAAGATAGTCGAGGACGGGCTGGAGGGTAGCGGCACCCCGATCACCCCTAAATTTTTGAAAAAAGGAAATATCCTTATCCAAAAAATGTTTTTGCGGCACTTTGATTTTTATCTATATATAAGTTAGATTTGTAAGGAGTCGATATGTGAAAAAGCTAGATCAATTAGTCGGAACTTAATGTTAGCCAGACTAGTGAAAAGTCGTTTGTAAAACAAATTCAAAATGGGTTCTTGAGGCACTCTGTAATTTTGAGAGGGTAATATCGGTAATTAAAGATAAATAATCCCAAAAAGACCGATCATTTTGATGGCACTTTCCATCTGCCAGATCGTCTTAAAGTATCGCGTAAGTGCGTGTGGGCAGCAGTATGTGACGCTGAAGGTGCGACAGAGGGCGTATGTTGGCTGCACCTCTCGCTCAAGGCCACTACGACGTGATTAGCTCTCGCTAGACCACGTGACCTACAGTTCGGTTAATTCAAAATTTCGGAGTAAATAAGTAATTCTGATAAAAATAATAACAGTTGAATTAATAATAATAATAATTTATTATTATTATTATAATTATTATATAATAATAATCATTTATTATTTAAAAAAAAAAAATCCGAATTTCAATCATTTTTTATATTTTGAAAATTCGTGAGCGATCTCTTAAAAATTTTTTATCGAGCTGATTTATGGAGAGGCTTCTTAAAACATCGTAAACCAACAAATTTTCATGCGAGATCGAACAAAAAAAATAGTCCGTTTTTTTGGGCCACCCTAATATAGATATACGTATGCAAGTACGATTGTTGCAGACATTTACAGAGCGTTTGAAAAAATTATTGACTCTCCATTGGTAGGGGAACGACTAAACGTTAAAATGAGGGGATCGGACATTTTCAGAGTGGCCATATAGAGAGAGTCGACTGTATATTATCCTCTTTTTATTTTTACCTGGGGGGCTATACTTTTCATTAGAAAACTCCTTTCTTTAATTTTTGCCATTGCCTATCTTTAGAGTAATTAATTGTGTATGGCTTACAATGAACAAAAAAAAAACGAAATACTAATAATAAAATTAATAAATTAATTAGGCAGTTTCCTGATTGCTATACGTATATATCTATCCCATAAAACATTTTCACCCGTGTTAAGAAGAGAAATGACAGCGATTAGAAGGAGATTATTGTGGAGTGTATCCCCACCTGATCTTCCTACTCCTTGACTTCATTGGTTATTGATACACATGAATGTGCGGAGAAAATATATATGTATTTACATAGTTGATATCGTAAACATTATGATACTATTATGAAGAACCTTTACCTGTTTACTCTTACTGTTCATGAGTTCTATGGTGTTGGTTGTAGTTTTGAAGTTGAATAATCAAATGCATTTCTTGCGGGTGAAAGAAAAATTCAGAGCGACACTAGCATAGTCCAACGTGAAATACAGGCGTAGAAAATTTTATATTAGACAATTTTTCCTTCTCTTCGTCTTAAAAATCCGTTGGTGGCGTGGACCTCAATTGTTATTTTGATATAATGGGTTTCCCAAGAAGTAGAATAATGAGTCGTAGAGGACTTCTAGCCGTTCCAGCTAAGGATCACCGTTACCAACAAGGGACCACTTTCATTCCTTGAAGAAGTTAATCAGCAATTGCCTCGACTTTCTTAATGATCTGAATAGTTCCAGAGGCCTCCAAAGAAAGGATCATCTAGACAAGATGGCAACTCGTCCCTGGCGAGTTTGGGGCAAGGTCCGTGAAAACTCCATTTGGTATATTCTTGCTGTGGCGCTAACGTCATCTACTACAATGTGGGTCCGTCTTTCCGGGAAACTTGTCATCCGACTAAGGATGTCAGTTAGTCGAAAATTGACCGCCGGGTATCGGCAAATCGATACCTTGACTTATGATTCCGATGTCAAGTTAATAAGCTATAAATAATTATTGTTTCAGTTACCGGGTAAAATAAAAATAGGAATAAGTTATATATACATAGTTCATATATTTAATTAATTAATTATGTATCATTTAGATGTCCAGGAATTGTTTTTATATTTTATATTTTTAATTTAAGTAAGGCCCAGGGCTGACAAAAGTAATTATAATAAAAATTAAGGGCGACGGTGGTGCCACGTATGCGACGACCAACAGTGGAGGTTTAGATAATTAATTTAGAAAGATACGGGATAGCCTTGTGCACGGACGTGATTTCCCTGACATTGTGTTTATTGTTATTCTTTTGCTAAAAATTTAAAGTTATAGATATTCACTGGGTGAATATAGAGATGTAGTGATCGTTTTCAAATATTATTATTTTGCTGATTTTTTTTTGCTGCTTTTGAGTAAGTACTTCGTATTTCTGTTCGCTAGATAATATTTTTCACTTTTTAACCTCCCCCGGTAGTTGTTGGTCGCCGCGGGAACAAATAATTTATTTATATTTATTATTTATTTGTTGGATGATACATGGAATAATTATTATTAATGATTATTAAATATTATTTCTTTATATTGGTGAAAATATTCTGTAAATATAAATATAGATTTGCGTAAAACGTACGCAACGTTGTAAAACGTTGCCGGTATACCTATATATATACCTATAGTATATATAGCTATAGAGCACACGCAGTACTTGAAAATTCCTCAAGTTCTGATCTCATGATTGAAATATTTACTCGAAGTATTTAAGCTATTTCTTTTTTTTTTTTTTTTGGTTCTCACTTAAGTAATCTATATAAATATTGAGTATCATTTATATTATTATTTATATTTTATATTATTTAGAGCAATTAAATAAGTCTTTTTATTTTGGTTTATTTACCCCAGCGGTCATGAAAATTATCGAATTATTATTTTTATACTAAAATTATTATTTTATTTCCACATTTATAAATTATTGTGTGGGTAAAAAATTATTATTTTTGCGAGTGAGTGAAAATTACAAACACCGTATCTTTCTCTCTCCCACGAGTGGTGGGAGATACATTTAAAAGAAATATTGAAATATTATTATTTATTTATGGTAAAAATCTAAGAATTAAAGTGGAATTATTAATTATATATATTTAATTTTAATAATTAATGTTATTAATTACATAAAATTATAGTATTATTTTTTGCGAACATTGAGTTGAGTACTATGTTTTGATGCCAAGGTAATTACCGGCAAAATTTATCCCAGTGGTAAAAATTTATGGTTTTTGGATTGTATTTTGGAATCACCGAGTATTATTGTCAATAATTTAAACAAAGTAATTACTGTGAAATACTATTGTTTATTTATTTTTTATTGTTTAAAAATTAAACTAACGGAAGCCAACAGCTGTCGGGGAAAGTTCAATGCTTATTTTTCCCTGGATCTTTTCCTACTGTTATTTTCATTTATTTTTCTTGTAATTGTTTATGATTTATACGTAATCACTTATTGCTTATTCATAATTTTTCTATTATTTATTTAATTTTCTGCTGTATTCTCTCGGAGGTTTTTCCGCTTTGTCGCAAGTCACTTGCTCAGATTTTCCCTCGCAGATTTTCCCCTGAATTAAATTTTGTCCGTTTTAGGATAAACGGTCTGGCGCCTGCGTGCACTAACCCAGCCTGAGGAGCTGGTCCAGGCACAACATTTAATTATCATTTATAATTTAGTCAATATTAAAATTTTTGTATTTTATTATAATCTGGTCTTGATATTAATCATTTAATATCGTCTCTTATTATTTATTATTATTATTATCACGCGTGGGCGACCTCATACGCTATATCGAGGGAGTTCGAGTCTCCGTCGCGAAAAATCGAGTAGATATACGTTATAAATTTAAAACCGAATATTCACCGGAGCAATTAATGACACTCAAAATTATCAGATAAAATTTATAAAGTTAAAAATGCAGAATTAAGTTGATTTGTAAGCTGACTTTTGCGTGGCTACAAAGTCGATCGCTTGAGCTCGAGTGTCGTCTCTCATCGAGACGTCTTAGGTCTCAACCTCCGATGACCCCTACTTAATTATGCGCTCATGACCGATTTACGGTCACCTGCTGCGCGAAATCATCCCTTGTGGTCTAGCGCCTAACTCAGCAATCACGCTGTAATGAGAGAGAGAGAGAAAGACCAAATTCAGACCGAGACAGCGAGAGAGCCGCACTCTTACGTCGTATACCAACGCTGCCCGGTTATAATGTAATGATAAAAAAATATTTTTAATCAATATTTGCAATTTAACTATGATAACGAATATTTTAGAACGAATTTTTAACGAATAGAGTTTACAATGTATAAGATTACAAGTAATTGGGTTATTTGATTAATATTTGACAAATATGATATTTTCTATATATATTCGTAATGAATAATTACAGTGGACCTCCGGTGATCCGACAAACATTATGCAGGGCAGTGTCGGACTATCGAGTTTGTCGGATTATAGAGCACTGTCTAAGACCGCTATAGCCCGGAATTTTTTACAAAAGAGTACCTTGTAATCCGACAAATTACATATCCAATGATAAGAATCTCTATGTTATATGTACATATGTACTTTGAAGTACAAATCATACTTAATTTATGTAAGTCGAATTTAGTAAATTAAATAAAAATTGAGAGCTTACGTTTTATTATAAAATTAAGCATAAATGCACATACATATACACCAAAATAATCAAGAATTATTAATCGAAATCATGTAGTGAATATATCAAATTATGAAGCTTTGAAATATTCATCAATTTTACGCGCAATTCGCGTGATCTACATAAGCGAAGATTGTCAAACATAATTCAAAGTCATGTCGGATTACAGGGGCGCCGGATTAGACAGGGGCCGGATTATCGGGGGTCCACTGTATATCTATTTTTTTTTTCTATTATTTAATGCATAACGCATAAGATTACTTTCAACTGTTTATTTGGTTAATAAAATATTTCCGATTTATATGTATATATATATATATATATATATTCGCCAATCAATTATGATTGCGAATTTATTATTTTTTAGAATTTTTTTTTGTTAAGCGCATAAGCTATAAGTCACAAGCGATTGCTTACTTAATTACAGTCTGGCTCATGCAAAAGTAAAAAGTTTTTCGAGATAATATTCGCAAATTAATTTGGAATTAAGAATGTTAATTTGATCGATTATAATATTCAAGCGCATAACTAATATATAAGATGAAAAGCAATTGTTTATTCACATATAATTTGATATATATAATAATAAAATTCCTAGAATTAATGTTCGCGAATTAACTCACGAACATTAATTTATTTGATTATTATTTTTTTGTGCATCACCAAAAAAACTTTTATTTATCTGTGAGGAATTATTTTCGATGTTCGAAATTATACAATACCCATAACCATATGTAATAATAAAAAAAATTTAATTCTCTTGAATGAGAGAAGAGAAAAAGTAATAGAAGAATACCTTACTGAAGTTATTGTAAAGCATTAGCTATGCATCTCAAGATATTATTACTATTGTTCTTTCATATATTTTTATTTAATGTGTGTACATGCCCATAACCCATTATGTTAATAGTTCATATCATAAGTACGCCAATCAATTTTTTTTTTGAAAGGATTATTTAATAAGCATAGATGAGGAAAGAAAAGAAAAGAAGTTCTAGTTTACTTCCAAGATTGGATAATCAGGAACAAGAGAGATGACTTCCTCATATTCATGAGGTTTGGTACCCTTCAGCTCTTATCACAGTACTATATTGCTTGAGAATATTGCAGTTGATGACAAAACCATTGACCAGACGAGTTGGCTGACTGTAACATATAACTTTGATTATTAATTTAAATATTTGTATGGGTGTGGTGTCTCTGTTGTTCGGTTGATCCCAAAGACTTTCTCTTAGAATTTTTTTTGCGAAGGTGTCATATCAACTAATTTTTAAAAGGCAGCTTCACTCACCTATCTCTTATGTAAGTATAATTTTGTTAGTGGCTCCCGTATTTTACCTTACTTTCGTTATACACTTAAAACACTATGTTCATACCTTCAACGAGTTGCGCTTGGTGGATCGTTCCTTTATCTAGCTGACATTTTCGATAGTTTGATCGAGGATTTGTGACAAGATACCCTTCTTGGTCAGACCAGCGACCTGATTTGAAAGAAATGGCACATAGATAACCTAGTATAATCAATGTCGTTAGTATTATTTCATACACAATAAGGTTGGCAGTTCCCATATCTTCAATGCTGACAAGTTTAACCATCCGGAGTTACTCTTCAATTAAGGACAAGGTGAAATCGTAACTTAAATCTCCATAGTTACTATAAGGACTGATGGCTTAAAGGAATAGGTATTTGAAATGCAGTATAGAGGCTTATAGTTAATGATTCCCGGTAATAGCTTGGATATATTAAAAGTAATGTTCGGCTGATGACTGAGCTCATTGAATTGCATTGCGTCATAATGACTTATTAGGTTGATGTCGTTGATCCTAGCTGTACATCCCAATTTAAGAATGAGTATACCTGCGCTAGATATCTTCATACCTTCTGTAGTCCTTGTCTCCCACATGATTTGAAGATGCTCTGGGTGAGGTAGGGAATACAACTACCCTCCTGTTTTGCATGCCTTAAGCACGAAGCGCGCAGGTATGCTCTACTATCGCCTCAAAATCGTGATTTCGATTAAAACGTGATTTTCATAATTTAAACGGAAAAAATTATAGATAAAAAGCATATTGAGATAAATAATAACTACATAACACGTTAAATAGATTTTCTTATCGATTCAATAAGATTTCTCAGAAAAAACTCGTTCTTCTGTCAAATTAAACGAATAAAAGCGTGACATCCACAGAGGCACTGGGCTTGATAACACCACAACTTTGTCAAATATCATTTTCACGATTTAATTTTTTTTTGTTTTATTCCTTAGGGAATAGAGAATTTACTATAACCCTTGTAAAAATTGTGTGTCAAAATAATTCCGTTCCAATATGTCACGATTGCAGATCATGATGGGCGTAGATACGATATTCGTATAAAATGTAGTAAATAAAAAGGTACTTCCATTGATCAAGGACCGATCCTATGACCGGGGCTCACGTGACCAAATGCTCAGTTTATTCTCTTTTATATTTAAATCGCGCCCACACAATATTGTTGAAGACAATATTGATAAAACCCAAAACGATATCCAATTAATTATGTGACTGATCCAATTTCACGATCAAACGTCGAGCGGTAAACGTAAGATTGTGTATCCCTTACGGTAAACTATCGGTCTAAGCGGCTAGACAGTTACTAAAATAAGGGATAAAGGAAGGTGGGTTGCCGAAAAGCCTCGTGAAGCTAGTATCTCATTTTTAAAGTAAAATTGTCTGATAAATAATGTTTTTCAAATGTTTTATGTTAACGAGTATTTATTTATTAAATGACTCAATATTCTCAAAATACAAAAGGGTTACAAATGGCAATATTTAGAATAGTAAATATAAAAGTAAATGTTTCATGCATATGGTTTACAAATATTTCAGAGTATATTAAAATAAAAATACCCAACAATGGTTACAATGTTTAAAAACTTACCCTAAACATGTTTTAGTGAGGTGTCAGGACTGTCAGCAGTAACACAGGACACTTATTCACAACGCGTTCTCGCGGTTAATTAATGTGATTCTAATTTATCGAATTATTTATTTATTTAGTATGCTTTGTTGCATCAATTTCAATGTTTATGCATTTCTAAATCTTCGTAGATTAAAGTAAAATGAATGTCTTCGCGCTTCTCGCGGTAAAATAATTTCAATGTATTCAAATTCTTCGCGTCTTCACGGCAATATAAAATATAAATTTGCTTTAAAATCTTCGCATTTGTCGCGGTAAAATATCCTTTGATTACTACTTACAACTTACGACTTACAACGATCAAGGACCAATCGTACGATCTGGGCTCACGTGATCGGATGCTATACGCTAATATCGCGTTGATTATGCTTCTGAAGCTAGTAGAAAATGATATACCGATTATACGAGTGCTTACGACCATCAAGGACCGATCCAATGATCTGGGCTCACGTGACCGAATGCTCAATTGGGATATCAATCCTCTAGCCACGAACACCGTCGAGTGTCCGAAGTTTGGTCTGGTTCAGAGTTTGATTCCCAAAAGAACTGATGAGCTAAAGTCGATGGTCTTTTTATATGATCTTCACATATGAAAAGTGGTGGTAACCAGTTTCCCATGCGAGAAGACTCGGACTCGCCCGAAAGTTTTAGGCCCATGCACACGTGTAATCCCTGGGAAACAGATTTTGACTATTAAGTAGGCTGATGACCTGGCGCCACTCTGTCGCCAAGCATGTCCGTGTAGGAAACCATAAATTTGGAGGTTTCCATTAGCTTTCTCTAATTTCCATGAATTAGATGCAGGTGCGCATGAGTTTGGTGGTCTATAGTTTTAAGATGAAAAATCAAAGAAAACATTGCCGTTCTATTCTTAGATTATTGAATGGAAACGGATACATAAATTTTAAAAGTACGTTAAGTAAAAATGATGAAATTTCCAAAAAAGAGAAATATATAATACGCGTGGCCTATTAGTACAATACGACTCAATTGTAAAGCGTTGACAACGCTCAGGTAGGTATATTTGTCCGGTATGACTTCTGGCGTCAGTAAATCGGCGTTATACATAAAAAGGTTTACGTACAAGAGGTTTTAGTGTGTACTTATTTTGGAAGAGAGAAAAAAAAAATTAAAAATTTTTGAATATAGCAGCCGTGACAAATACAATTAATTTTTTCCGACTGTCAGTTCGGTGAATTTTCTGCGAGTTCGGCAGCCATAAATATTATTTTTCATAAAATAGGATTGAAATAACTATAAACAAGCAGAAACTATCCATAAATGATGGTATAATTACTAACTGTTTTATCATCTGTTAAGATTTTTTTTAGCTTGACCTACAGAGGAGATAACACACCACTCGCGGGAAAATTCAAACAAAAAAACAAATAATAAAGAATGAAATCGTAACCATGAAGCCTCAAACGAAATAACAGTTAAATCCCGTTATCGATTTAATTTTATCATATAAGATAAAACTTCGTTCGCTATTAATATTAATTTAATAGAATAAATAATAAATGACTCCATGATTTTTATAATCATTAAATTTAACAAAATAATTGCATGTCTTCGGCGTGAACTCTATCATTTACGCGTTTTTATTGTTTTATTGCACTTAAGGCATGCTCATTCGAATTTTCCAAACTTTTTTTTAAAGTGCCTTCCAGAAAGCACTGTGAGTTTTACTTACTTTGATGTCGCAGTTCTTGCAAGCAATTGAGTCCGAATAACTGAGCAGGTCGGTTTCACACGATGACTGAAGACTTCTATCGTAGATGACGGAGGTTGGAGTACAAATAAGAAGGCTCTTCATAACCTTGTATCGTGCTAACGTGTCTTGGCTCCATAAGAAATATGATTTCTTGTCCTTTGAAATCAATAAGTAGTCCTCCTTGGGCTGAATATACGCCGAGCCCAGGAAGGCATCCCCGATGGGTTGTTCAACCGGATATGGATTTATTTTATGAAGGCTTTAGACATCTTGTTGGAGTAATGGAATGTATAAAGTAAGGAGGAGTTGATGATGGAAATAGTCATGGGTCAGTCGCGAAATTCTGTGTATCTCCCCAGAGCACATCTCCCTGAATCTCAATGGTATTAAATATTTCTGATTGTTTGCAGCATAATCCAAAGTTGCTATTTTTAAAGTTTTAAATCTAAGAAGGCTTGGTGATAGTTGCCCTAAAAGTGCTGAACTTATTGTACTCGTAACAGTTCTTAAGTAAGATATGATTTCCAAAACAAGATTGCGTGATGTTGCTCCAAGCACTCAAGTGCTTGAGATATGTGAAATAGGTCGCGTTATCTTTAAATATAGGTCTCGTGAAGTTTCGTATTGGATCCCGGTATTTTAATTGAGAACTGATTTGATTATTTAGCCGATTTTGTACTGCACCTAGATCGGAACGAATTATTTGAGTGCTGTTTCTTAAATGATAGAAAGATACCCATGGGGCAACTTTTAGAACCTCAAATTCCTTAATGTAATGGTCTCAGAATTCTTAATTGTCGGAACTGTCCGGTACAAGTTTGTCAGTAACAAATGATTCTGGGCTGAGCATCTGATAAAGTACTCGAAGGTGGTCTTCTATTTCTTGACTCCTTCTTCGATTGATATCTAATTCTATATAAATTTGACAATCGGCTGCATCTATTACTCCAAGGCATTCCTTATAAACTTCTTCAATTTCTATCCCTTGAATGGTTGGTCGTCGAAGCCGAATGGTATTGAGGTCAATTCTAGTTACCAGCTTCCATTCTTCTTGCGTAAAACGTACTTCTCCCAAGGACTAGTAGTATAGTCCTGCCTTCAGGTTGAATTGTTCCATTTTTACCGCACTTCCGTGAATATTTACTACCAGATAGTTGACGAAGAGGACGACCATCCAAATTGCAGTCTTCATGTTGCGGCGTATCCTGGACAAAAATTTATATTTAGCGGACTGAATTTTAGAATTTTTCTTTTTAATTGACTTTATTATTCGTCAAAGTTGTAAAGCAGTTTTTTTCAATGAACTTATACGTGTCCCTACATTGTTCAGGTAACTGAACACTCTCGCCCACTGAAACCTGACAAAACTATTTTTAACACTTTCTTTTCCTTTCTGTTCATGTGACCTTGCTGTAGTACTTGTATAATGAATTTTATATACAGTTTTTCTCCAGGCGTCGGATTTGCGCACTTCATATTGTTACTATTACTATTCCTGAACTGCACGCTCGTTGTATAATATTCACTTGTATTAACCTCCGCGGGAATATTACTTTTGTCTTGCTGATTGTCACTATTTATTCTATTGTCATCGTTAGTAATTTTAACGTTAGCGCCGTCTGTACTACTATCGCTGTCATCAACCGTATTCTCCTTGTTGCTTTTCATCGTACACCTCTTTTTACCTCGATATTTGTGACGAACATCCAAATCATTTGTCTTAATATTAACGCAATCACCTCCATTATCGAAAATAGGCCAATAATCATCGGAATTTTCTTCGCTCTTAATATTAATTATTACTTCGTTTCTTAAGGTTTCGTCGTCCTCTGAACAATCGGAAATACTCCTATATTCTTGAAAATCGTCGAAGTTGGCCTTAACGTTGCTGAAATTTTAATTTTCTTTGCACCTCTTTTGCTAACTGAGTTCACGAAATTCATTTTGGCGCGACTACTTCCCATACAGACATTAATTTTCTCGACGTTATCCCTACCACTATTAAAAATTTTGGCATTATTATTTCTTCTGACAGTATTCTCACCGCTGATAGTATTTTCAAAATTGTTAATTTTTCGACGGGTTTCTCATCGATGTTAAAAGCTTCGTACGAGCAGGTATAACCACCGTTTCTTCATCTTCGGAGTCTACTCTATAGTCTTGGGTTTTTAAAAACCTTTGTGAATAGAGTACCTCTACATAATTATCTTCTAAA
The DNA here is from genome assembly GCF_026212275.2 of Microplitis demolitor. Lineage (NCBI taxonomy): Eukaryota > Metazoa > Arthropoda > Insecta > Hymenoptera > Braconidae > Microplitis > Microplitis demolitor. The sequence goes on along the minus strand of NC_068552.1, from coordinate 9,808,559 downwards.
AACTTGGAACCCCGAATTCCGTCTCTTTTATATTAGGAATTCGTTTGGAATTAAATAAAATATAATTGGAAAGCCCAAAATTTCGGTTGTAATTTTTCCTAACGTAAAAACAGATTCTGTGGTAATTCCTGTAAATTTTAATATTCTCTTACGACTTATCCGATGTGACGGGTGGGCTAACGCCCATCCGTCTAATAGTAATTGACAAATAATAAACAGATAAATCTAAATTCAGAAAATAATATATTTAGTTGCACTTCATTAGGCGCTATACAGCTGCACATAAGTATAGTATTACATTAGTTGCATTAAGTCTTACTTTTATAACACAACGTGACGAGCAGACGTTTTGCGTGGTCAGCAGTTGACTGTGGGAGGAAAAGAGTTCCGTTAGAAACTGCGGAGGGATATTTTCTTATGCAGCAAGAAAAGAGTTTTCATGGGAAACAGCGGAGTGACATTTTCGAGGTAGAAGATGCAATCACAGAGAAGAGTTAGTTACCATAGTTAAGCTGATTCGAATAGTCGTCTGCTCACGCATAAATATACTATCTCCTTTATTTTACCGCTATAATTACAGATCACTATAAGATTTCTTTCTCCCGCGATAACTCTCGAACGAATTATCTGATTTTGATGTTTGATGTGGCAATCGACGCGTTCTATTGAGTACTAAAGCTGATTAGATTTTGAAGTCGATCGTATAAGTAGTTTTTAAGAAATCAATAAAAAACTAAAAAAAAAAAATTTTTTTTTTTTTCGTAATTCTCAAATATTTTCGAGTCTATTTGATCAAATAATCTGAAATTTTCAGGAAAGTTGAAGGCTAACAAGCTCTTTCGATTGCCACCTCAACCATCCAAATCGATTCAATAGTTCAAAAGTTACAAAGAGTTTACACACACACACACACACACACACACACACACACACACACACACACACACACACACACACACACACATACATACACACACTCGGACATCATTCTGAAAATAGTCAGAATAGCTTCCTAGGACCTCAAAACGTCGACATCTGATGAAAACTCGATTTTCGAAAATCGGGGTGAAAACAATAACTTCCCGAAATTTTTGAAAATCGTCGATTTTCTTAGCGGGAAGTTAAAAAAAAAGGAAAAAATGAAATAGTGATCTATAGTGCCGTTGAGGGAAGAAGTCGTTGCCAGGAGCCGGACACGAAAGCAGTCTGAGAGGAAATCAAGGTCGACAGACGGGAATGCTGATAGCAGTAGCATTATTCATCGTAGTGTCTATGTAAGTAGTAAAAATTGAGTCCTTCAACAGTGATAGTAAACTGGACCAGCGGGAGTACCGGACTAACTGGCGGTTAGATAATCCGAGCGACTCCCCGTCTGGCTCCGTAAGTTCGAAAGAATCGGCTGAAAACTGTTCGTTCAAGACTGACATAAAAAATATCTGGGAATTAGTAGACTTTTTCTAAAAAAGTCAGGAAGAAATTTATAATCATTCAATAATTACTAGTAATTTGAATTGCCCTGGTACGTCCTCAGGCGCAAAAGCGGTAAGAATCATGGAAGAAACTGAAGAGGTTCAGTTGAAAAGAATAATATCGTTAACGGGGCACATACCGGTTTTCACGGGAGTGGGTGATCTGGAATCATTCATTGATGCTATTGACTACAGTGCAACGCGGTTGAAGCCGAGGGATGATCCGGTATTTATTTTTGAATTGTCCCGGGAAAAAAAGTTTTTATATGATCATGTATAAACATATATATTCAAATATAATTTATATAAGATCCTATAAGAAATATATAAAAATCATATATAATTACATAAAAGCTTATAGACCTCATAAAATTCTTATAAGAATTCATATACTTTTGTAAGGACTTTATAAAAATTGATATGATTTTGTATAAAGTTATATAAAACTTGATTAAATTACTATATAAAATTTTATATTCTTTTATATAATCATATGTGATCATATAACATTTCATGTGATCTTATCATATAAGAATAAGTTTCAAATAAGAATCTTATAAGGATTTATATAGTTTTATCAGAATTTCATAAAAATTGATGTAATTTTATACAAACCCAAAAAAAAGTTCTTATATGATCATACATAAACATTTATGTTCATATATGATTTATATATGATCTGTTAGAAATATATAAAAATCATATATGATTATATGAAAACTTACACAATCCTATAAAACTTTTATAAGGATTCATATCCTCTTATAAGGATTTTATTAAAATTGATATGATTTTATATAAAATTCTATATTACTTCATAACATTACCAGATAAAGTATCATATGCTTATGTATAATCATATATGATCATATAAATTTCTTATTATAATTCGCATAATATTATAAAATTCCATGTAACATTATATTAAGTTATATATAACATCATGAAATTACAAGAGCACGTTTTAGATGGCTATACATAACCATGTATGATCATATATGATCATATGAAATCTTATATGACCTTATAAAATTCGTATAAGAATTTAGATAATTAATAAATATTTATGTGATTTAATATAACGTTATAAATAAATTTGTATAATTACAAAAGAGTTTAATAAAGTGATTTAAAATCATATATAATTATATAAAACACAAATGTGATAAAATTTGATCATACGTGGTGCATTATTTATGTAGGATCTATCAATTTGATTATTTGATTTAAGTAATATGCTATGGATTTTAAATAATTAGTGTAAAGCAGACTAGAGAAGCAAACCACGGACGAGCAACATCCACAGTTAAACAGCATTGAGGAAGTACATTAGTTGGATGAGTGACCCCTCAGCAAAATAGCAGTTAACTAATACTATATTTTTTTTGGTAGATTTTTCTAAAATCTAACTTTTGTATTTGTCCTCATGGTTGATTTTTCAAGGAATTTTGTCATAATCTATCATAATTGGTTGAGTAGAGTTCAAAAATACAACTCGTTAAAAAATTTATATATATATATATATATAACTTTAAAAATATAAAATAATTGTAATGCTTACAAATTATTTTGTTCACAACAGAATATAACTTATGGAATTAGATTATCATGGGAAATGCATAAGTTATTCGGGATAAAAACCATATTTTCTAATTTTCTTCATAATGTCAAAACTTTCAAGACTATCAAATTATTGGAAGAAATACTCAAATCACAAAGTTTAAGGTAAAAATTTAAAGGTTATTACACAAGCTTTAAAATGTTTTTAACGGGAATTGTCTATCAATTTTAGTTTTAAAGTTATATGAACTTTAACAGAGAATAAAAACTAATTTTTTCGAAAAAAAATTCAAACAGCAATAATTTCTAAACCAATCGACGGATTTAGTCCATCTCCAAACTTAACTGTGATAATCGTCTATAGATTAAGTGTAAAAAATTTAATTAGGATCTGACAAGAATTGTAGGTGCTATCGCGATGACAAGACCAGTTATAATTATAAGGCTTACAGGTACGTTCGAAACATCATAAGTAATAAAATATATACTTCGAAAATAAAAAATAGTTGTAAAATTTACAGATTATTTTATTTACAACAAAATGTAACTAACGGAATTAAATTATAATAGAAAATACATGAGTTATGCGGAATAAAGGCAATTTTTTCTAAATTTTTTAATTTTATCTGATTTTTTAAGACTCTTAAATCATTGGAAGAAATAGTTAAAAAATAAAGTTTAAGTTAAAAAATTGAAGCTTATTAAATAAGCCTTTACATACTTTTTACGGAAATTGTCTATCATTTTTAGTTTCAAAGTTATATGAACTTTAACAGTGAATGAAAATTGATTTTTTTCGAAAAATCGTGAAAATTTCAAACAGCCATTACTTCTAAATTAATTGACCGATCCAGCCCATCTTCGAACTTGATCAAGATAATCGTCTATAGAATGAATAGTGAAAATTTTATTAAGATTCAATAAGAACTGTGGGTGCTAACGCCATGACAAGACCTATAATAATCATAGGGCGTCGAGGTATATTTGAAATATCATAAGCATAAAAAAAATACATTTAAAATGTACAATAGCTGTGAAATTTAAAGCTTATTTTGTTGAAAATAAAATAAAACTGACGAAATTGGATTATCGTGGGAAATACAAAAGTTATCCGGAATGAAAACCATTTCTTCTAAATTTTTTGATTCTATCTAAGCATTCAAAGCTATCAAATTATTGGAAGGAATGATCAAAACTTAAAGTTTAAGGTCAAAAATTAAAGTTTATTAAACAAGCTTTAAGATATTTTTTACGATAGTCGTCTATCAGTTTTAGTTTGAAAGTTATATGAACTTTAACAGTGAATAATAATTGATTTTTTCGAACAAATCGTGAAAATTTCAAACAGCCATAACTTTTAAACTAATCGACCGATTCAGCCCATCTTCGAACTTAACCGTGATAATCGTCTATAAAATAAGTGTAAAAAATTTCAATAGGATCCAATAAGAATTGTGGGCGTAATCGTGATGACAAAATTGGTTATATATATATATATATATATATATATATATATATATATATATATATATGGGAATGTGGCGGAGCGAATCAACAGTGCCTCTATACCAGTGTCATATGCCTGTTTAATCTCTCTTGTAAAAAAATGAGTGTAAAAAATTTCAATAGGATCCAATAAGAATTGTGGGCGTAATCGTGATGACAAAATTGGTTATATATATATATATATATATATATATATATATATATATATATATATATATGGGAATGTGGCGGAGCGAATCAACAGTGCCTCTATACCAGTGTCATATGCCTGTTTAATCTCTCTTGTATTTATATTTATTAATAATAAATAAATATCAATTGTAACTGTTATTTATTTATTTTTTCATTAATCTATTGTCACTCTCTACACGTTTCATGAGAAATCTTTGAGCTTTATAATAAAGTTTGAATTTTTAAATATTAAAATATTTGCCTGCACCGTTTTTGATAATTTCAATAAATATATAAATTTCAAATTTTTGATAAATTGTGTATAGTAGTCATCCTGCTACTACCATTAGTCAACACGTATTTCCTTTACCCCCACTATCCATTTCCGGACGACTTTTTCGTCAGGACTATTATAAATTTTCATTAACACATATTTTATTATTTACATTTTTTTAACGTGAATTATATAGTAGTCGAAAATAGATAGTGGGGGTATAGGAAATACGTGCTAATGGTAGTGGGAGGACGACATTTTCGCCGGGACTACTATATGTTACTGTAGAGTATTTTTTTTTACTCTAGTATGTATACCCTGATAGCCACACTCTAAATATAATTGTTTAGCAAGTTCTGCAGTGAAACATTTTCGGCTAATTTAACGACAAGTTTCTGGCAAATCTCGGCTCAATAATACTTGCATGCAAGTTGATGCAAATCAACTGCTGTCATCTGAATGTAATTTGACAGAATAACTTACTGTCAATTTGAAGTGAAACTTTCAATCAACTTAACATCATTGTCTTACAATAATACTTATAGTCAAAGTAAATCAAGTCACAGACAATTTATTGTCAACTTAAAGGTAACTGCACGGAAAGAAATATATGGTGCTTTTCGCCATACTCTTATGATAGTATTGCAGCAAGTACCATAAGTATGGAGTTATTTATTATACTGTATAGTACAAAAATCATTGTGAAGTTTACATGTCTGTATAGCGGGATAGGCTAAATTAGTATGGACTTGAGACCCATACTGCATTGAAGAAATCGCAATGCCACTAGGCTGAGTCACAATGGATCCTTGTGGAGTAGTCAATACACTATTGGATTACTATCGATACTGCGTAAATGTAGTTGCTAATTTTTTTATATAGTCTTTATTAATATCAATAATGGTGAACATTAATCAATTTAAAAGGAAATTATAAATAAATAAATTTAAAGAAGAAATTAATAGTTTATTTTCTTATTTATCTTTTAAATTTTTTACAAAAAATAATGCCTTAGAATTTGAAAATTAATTTTTCTAAAATATTCATTTTTATTATTTAAAGCAATCAATATATTTCAGAACAGTTTTATGATATTTTATTTTCCACTGAACCCCATCGAGAATTTTCAATTGGTATGAATTGATTTGAATCAGGAATAAAAAAAAACCATATAATTTATACTGAAAATAATTAATATTCATGATAACGTGGGTTTATCTTCCTAAGCACGGCAGAATACGCCGTGATTATGATGAATGTTACCATTCCCGTATGGTCAAATCTTCTATGCATACAATTTTGGGAACGAATGAAAAAATTCTCTCTACCATACAGTATGGTCGAATCAAACATAAGGGATAGTGGTATCTGTGAAAAATTTCTTTCTGCGTATTTATTCTCCAATACTTTCCTTTAAATCAACTTCAGAAAACGGTAGTAGATTGAAGTTAACTTGTAGTTAAGGTGGCTATCAGGGTAGTTATTCTAAAATAAAATCCATGATTTTATCTATAAAAATCGACTATTTTCATTCATGCGTTTCGAGATGTTGATGCTAACCCTCATTAAAAGAAATGATTTAAAACGATTGAAAAAAAAAAAAACCTTTAAATACTCTTTGATGCTTTTGAATACTTTTGAATCACCCTTTTTATGAGCATTTAACATCACAAATCGTTTTAAATCGCTTTATTATTATTATTATTTATTTTTTAAGTTAAATGCTCAGGGGGTTATCCCCGGTAGTCCGACTCTACCGAGGGCCTCAGCTGAGCGCCAAATCATTACTGCTGCGATGCTTCATCAACATGATGATCAGCATGCGCAGCAGGCCAAGTTTCGTTGCCTTAGGAGACGGAGGGATCCGAGAATCACAGCCTTTTGCATCCGCGATGCCAAAAACTCAACTTGCGATAAACAAGTTGGGATTTTAGCCAATGCGGACAAAAAAGTCCAACCCAAAAGCCATGCCGATATCCCGGTCATACTCCCCTACAATATTCAAGGCTGTCTGAAGGTTTTCCTCATCAGGAGCATAGACCTTCAGATCATCCATGTAGAGTAAGTGGGTGATCGAATAGTTTCGATCATTTGGTGGGCCCACTGAGTATCCACGGGTGCGGCGTAGTGTAACAGATTTTGGCAGCAGTGAGATGCAAAATAGCAGAGGGCTTAGAGAATCTCCCTGAAAGACTCCTTGTTTGTACTATACAACTTCGGTTACACGTTTGTCGTTGCCACATGAAATGTGGAACCGTGTTCGCCAAAGTTGCATCGTACGCTGAATGCATCCCACTGTATCGCGATTGACACCAAGGCATTTGAGCAAGAAGAGAATAAGCTCATGAGATGTTGAATCAAATGCCTTGCGGTAGTCAATCCAGGCCATTGACAGGTTACGCTGATAGTAGATCGCGTCTTGAATGGCACAACGATCCACTAACAGATGCTCTTTGCAACCTGACAGGCCTCTTTTATTGCCACGTTGTTCGTATATCTGCTGCCATACAGGGTCTATCTCCTGCAGAATGCAATTATTCAAGATTTTGGTGAAAATCTTATAAAACGCATTCAAACAGGTGATAGGCCTGTAGTTTTTCGGGTCAGACAAGTCTTCTTTCTTTTGGATCAGCACAGTTCGCCCTTCTACAAGCCAGCATGACATTGGTTCACTACCTCTGATGTACGCTGTAAAAATCCGGGCCAGATAACTATGGGTAGAAGTTAATTTCTTCCACCAAAACAAGTTAATTCCATCTGGACCCGGAGTAGCCCAGTTCTTACAATTATTCAGAGCTGAACGAACTTCTTCCACGCTGACTTCAGGGCTCTCTTTATCAGCATTGTCATTGGGATGTTGTCGACAAAATGCCTTGAAGTCGTTGAGAGCTGGAGTGTCACGATTCACGTTTGGTTGATCACCATACGACTCGGACCAGAAAGCTTCTATTCACTCGATGGATGGGGGATCGCCAGAAACAGAGGTCTTAAGTGTCAGAGAGCGTGAAGGACTTGACCGAAACAAAGAGTTATCGGTAAGCCGCTTCAGCTTTTTCTCTAGTGAATTTTAAGCAGTCACTAGAGCCCGCGACCTGTTAAGGGAACATTCTTTGATGTTAAGAAGGTTTTCCTTATTCAGTGTGTGATGCTGATATCGTAGTCCAGCCGCAATGCGGCGGACTTTAGATGTAAATGCTTTACGTGCATTTACATACTCAATCACACACTGAATGCAGGAGACATATTTCCGGAGATCATCAATCTTCAGTGAAAGCTGCCCAATGCGCCCTCTCATCTTAGCCTCAAAAGAAGAAGTACTTCTCCTCGCTGGAGCCAAGAGTAAGGAAGCAGCATCGTAGACAGCTTGATTGATGGTGAGTAGAGTAGAATCTTCCTGAATCCGGGCAGATAGTTCTTGGTTTTCCGTGTCAAGTAGATGTTTTAGGTAGTGGATCTTATTTGAGATACATACTTGCCGTGTGTCAAAATCATTGTCGGCGTCTTCAGAATACCGGCGTTTCTCTTGATGTAATTGTGCTGGAAAAGACAGACGATGAGATAATCGTCTGTTCATTAACAGTGATCTTCGTGTTCGCCTGAGATGAGAGGCATAGTCTCGAATTATTATTATTATTGTTATTATTATTATGTTTTTTTTTGCGATCGACTTATTCAGGAAAGACACATTTACATTTGAAAGTAAGAGTTACTTTCGAAAATTCTACCTTCCATTTCGGCTGCCGAATGGCCGTTTTTATTTAAATTCGTATATGCATGATTGTATATAATTATATGTCATCAGATCCTGCCGATTTTTAGATCTAATCAGGTTTAGGTTATTATATGTGTAATTAGACAAAATAATATTTTCCGGGTATCCATATCTTTATATGATTATATAAGATTTTGTAAAGTCATATAAGTTTTTATAGGACCAATTTCATTATAAAACTTTACATGATTTTATATGAGTCACTTTTATATGATATGTATGTGTTCATTAGAGCCAGGAAGTTTGCCCTGCTGAAAATAGCGCTAAAAAAATTTTTATAACGACAAATTTGATTGGCTCATTTAATTTTTAAATCAAATCGAATTCGAAAGAAAACAAAGAAACGATCTACAATAAAAACAATTTTAAATATTAGTAAAATATTTATAAGAGATTACTCAAAATTCTTTCTGTCAAATATAAAATACAAGAAAAACCAATTTATTTTTTATAGAATGAAAACTGGAAAAATAACGATAGAATATAAATGTCAGCAAGGAATAACAATCGAAGAACAGGATTCTTTTAATTGAAAAAAAAAAAAAAAAACTGACTAGGTCCAAGTTTTAAAGCTTGACCTCTTGGTACTGTTTAAAGAAAAAACCATCGTCTTGGTTTAAGTTTGACGGCTCTACTACTTAGTACTCCAGCTTGTTTGATCAGCTACTCCGATTTCGTTTACATTTAAAAAAAATCCAGTTGACTTGGTCTAAGTTTGACAGCTTGACATCTTGGTAGTCCAGCTTGTTTGTTAAACTTCTTCAATTCTTTTTTGCTGTTTTTTTTTATAAAAAAAAAAAAAGCTGCCTGGGTTCAAGTTTAAAAGCTCGACCTGTTGGTACTACGGCTTGTTCGTCCAACTACTCCAATTTTTTTTATTTATTTTATAGAAAAAACCAGTGGACTCGGTCCAAGTATGACAGTTCAACCTCTTGGTACTCCAGCTTGTACGATCAACTACTCCAATATTTTTTACTTTTTTAAAAAAAAAAAAAAAAAAAAGCTTAAAATATCGAACTATTCGAATGACCAGCCGTGATTGCCAAGTGCTTGAGCTGTCTCACGTGGACCAAATTAGCTTTTTTTTATTCAAAGAAAAAAAACAAAAACAATTGGAGTAATTTAATGACCAAGCTGGAGTACTTAGTGTTCAAGTTTTTCGAGTTGGACAACTAACTCTTTTTAGTATCAAAAGAATTTGTTATTTGATAGAAATAAAATAATTTTGTACATCTTGGTGTATTCAGTACTTCAACTTGAGTTACGCAATTTCTTCTAATTTATTTAATTATTATTTAGGATAAAAAACTTGACTTCCCCATCCTAGACAACTGGATGACAGTGCTTTTGTTTAGATTATTAAATTGCTTCTATTTTTATTGTTTTTCTTTTTTTCCGTAAAAAAATAACTGGCTCTGCTTATCTTAGTCACCTAGAGTACTTGGTATTTTAGCCTTGATGGCCAAATGACCAGAAATTTTCTCAGCTCCCTTTTTTTAAATTTAAATTTCAAAAATAACAATATAAATTGTAGTCATTTAAAAAATTTTTGCATTCGATTAATCACAGCAATTGAAAAAAAAAGTTAACAAATGAACGATTATCTCATTAAAATATTTTCGTTTGTCACTTATTTCATTCAGTAAGTTATTGAAAAGTTCTTAAAACCAAATACATTACAAATAATTTTGTTCAATCAGCTCTGATTTTAATTTAATAACTAAACTGTCTCGTCGTATTTTATTAGTGTTCGTCACTGTTCGCTAATAACTTTTATCTATTTCAATAATGCCCAGATTACTGCCGACGTTTCAACAAAAATGGCAACGCATCTTTCAAGAACTGAAATTGCCACCTGGAGTGTATGAACCTAGTGATAATAGCATTTATTGTACTTTCTGTAAAGTTAACATAACATACGTTACGAAGCGTGACATTAATCGTCATCATGAAAATAGCAAGCATGTGAATAATGCAAATTTTCGTGCTGAACCTCCGTTTGCAGACCAAGATGCACTTGAAGCATGCCCTGTTCGTAAGAGCACTTTTAATTATGAGCTAAGCGAAGCACTCATGACTGCTGATATACCACCAGAAAAACTCAATAATACGCTGTTCTGGGAATTTCTGCAAAAGTATACGCTGCAAATGATACCTGATCCATCAACGTTGCGTAAAACGTATGTCAACACCGTATATGGAATGCGTTTGGAAAAGATTCGAGAAGAAATTGCAGATCATCCGATTTATATATCTGTTGATGAAACAACTGACGCACAGGGACGTTTCACCGCACACGCGATAATTGCACCATTGATTGTTGGTAACATAAGTACGCCAAGATTAATTAAATGCAGCGAAATACCGAGAGCTGATGCTGACAACATTGTGTTATTTATCGAAAGCTCTTTGTATAAATTATGGCCCGGTGGAATCCAGAATGATCGTGTTCTTCTGTTCCTTTCTCATGGAGCTCCGTACATGGTTGCTGCAGGAAATCTACTTCGAAGAAATTACGAAAAAATGATTCACATCACTTGCCTCGCCCACAGTTTTCACAGAGTTGCTGAGGAAATTCGGAATTCTTACGAAGACGTTAATCGCGTTATCGCCGATACAAAATTGCTTTTTATAAAGTCACCAGAAAGAAAAAGATTATTTAAAGAGATACTGCTTCATATTCCGCTTTCTCCACAACTAATAATCACTCGCTGGGGCGAGTGGCTCGAAGCCGCCTCATATTATAATGAAAATTTCCATCAAATACAACGAGTAATGAATGCAGTAATTCCTGACTCTGCTGTTGTACGTCATGTTCAATCTCTATGGAAAAGACGTAACCTTCATCGAGATTTTAATTTTATCCATAGAAAATTTTCAATTATCCATCACGTGATCACTACATTAGAGACCAGAGGTATGGAACTAGAAAAATAAATCAATATTGTAGTGAATGCAGCTAGACAAATTATGATCGACATCGAAATTCCTGACATTGTATGCCAAAAAATGGAAAATGTTTTAGTTAGAAATAATGGTTTCACTCAGACTTTATTGAATATTTTCCTACGGATGCAAGGTGATCAACGAGCAGTTATTCCTGCGACATGGAATGATAATGATGTGCAGTGTATGAGTCATGCTCCTATTACAACATGTGATACGGAAAGATCATTCTCGGACTTTAAAACTGTTTTTGGAGTCAAGTGTCATGGATTTACACTCGATAACTTGGAAAAACACGTGTTTAATTATTTTGATAGCAGATAGAAAAATAATTGATCCCACGCGGATTTTGTTCGTTAAACTGTCACCACTATAGTTCTTCTACCCAACCTTTCAAGTTCTACTCTGCTAAACATCCTGTTTACCGACATAGATATCCTTTATGAGACTACTCTTTTCATTGTCTTCTTATATGACCTTCTAATTATTCTACGCTCTATCCCGCGAACTAGTCTGAATATTATCAGATAAATAATACTTCCTACTTCTTTTTATTAGAGCTTGAAAGTATCCTATTATTTATCCTATTAACTTGGCTCAATGTTGTCCTTTTGCTTAACGTCAAAAATATTATACCATGAATCCCAGTCATTAGCCTTGATATTGTCCTTCAAATTGTCTTTCCAAATGTCCTTTCAGTTGAGCTTTAAGATATTTATAACAGCGAGACTAGCTAACAGGATAAACAATAGAATAATTTTAAGGTAAACTGAAATAAACTGGAAAAAAAAATTCCTTTTGTTCATACTGCGAACGAGTATAAATATTTTCGTTCAGATAGTCCTTCCTATCGTCCTTTAATCCAACGGGAAAACTATTCTATCGTTTATTCTGCTAAAGAGTCTGGGTATTGTCCTTTTACAAAACCTCAATGACATCCTACCATGCACCTTGATTATTGGTCTGGAAATCATCCTTTTAATTGTCCGTTGTACAGAAAATAGAAAGAAAAAAAATATTGAGGTTTATTTGATGGTCAAGGCTGCAGTACAGTGTGATCCAGTTGTCCAAGATGGGCCAGGTCAGCTTTTTTTTCAAAATGAAAATGATTTAGGTCATGTTTATGATACAAGCTGAATAACTAAGTGTTCCAGCAGTCTAAGTGTGACCAGGTCAGCTATTTCGTTTTTAAAAAAAAAAATGTTACTGTAGATTTTATGGTCAAGGCTGAGGTTCCAAATGCTGCAGCCGTCCAAGTTTGGCAGGGTCAACTTATTTTTTATTGAAAAAGATAGGAGAATAATGAAAATTGAAAGTAATTGAATGATCCGAGCTGGAAAATGTGAAAAATTTCCTTTTCTTTATCCTGGTATAGAACATGGATATTATCATTCTAAGAGTCCTCCCTATCAGCTTATCATCCGACGAAAAAACTATTCTATTCTCGGTTATAGTAAGGGGTCTGGATATTGTACAGCTCGTTTACCTTAAGTATATTCTACTATTAACCACGTTAATTACTATAGATAATATCAGCAAGATCACAAGCAAGATTGGCGGTGAAGACGCCAAAAATCACGTGTAAAATCGCATGAAATAGTTCCAGCAATACTTTCAGTAAGACCACGAGCAAGATGGCAAGTAAGAAAGTTAATAAGATCACAAGCAAACTTGCCAAAAAATTTTCAGTAAGATCAAGAGCGCGATTCCCAGCAAGATCACGCGGAAGATTGCTAAAAAGATCACGAACAAGACTGTCAGCAAGATCATCAAGACTGTCAGCAATATCTAGAGCAAGATCACCAGCAAGATCACGAGTAAGATTGCCAGCAAGACTGTCAACAAGATCACGAGCAATATTGCCAGCAAGATCAGGGGCACGATCGTAAGCAAGACTGTCAGCAAGATCACGAGCTGGATCAGGAGCAAGACTGTCAGCAAGATCACGAGCAAGATCACCAGCAAGATTGCCAGCAAGACTGTCAGCAAGATCACAAGCAAGATTTCCAGCAAGACCACGAGCAAGATTGCCAGCACGATCGCAAGTGAGATTGTCATCAAGATTGCCATCAAGAGCACGAGCAAGAGTGCCGGCAAGACTGTCAGCAAGATCGCGAGCAAGATTGCCAAGCAAGATTGCCAAGCAAGATTGTCAGCAAGTTCAAGAGCAAGATTGCCAGCAAGACTGTCAGCAAGATCACGAGCAAGATTGACAGCAACATCACGAGGAAGATTGCTAGAAATATCACGAGCAAGATTGCGAGGAAGATCGTGAGCAAGAGTGTCAGCAAGACTGTCAGCAAGATCTGAGCAAGATTGCCAGCAAGATTGTCATCAAGATCTCAAGCGCGATTGCCAGCAAGAGTGTCATCAAGATCTCAAGCGCGATTGCCAGCAAGAGTGTCATCAAGATCTCAAGCGCGATTGCCAGCAAAACTGTTAGCAACGTCTCGAGCAATATTTTCAGCAAGATGACGAGAAAGATTGCCAACATGATCGTGAACAAGACTACGAGCAAAACCCTGAACCAGATCAGTATCTTGAAGATTGTCAGCTTAATAATCAGTCCAACTCTACGATGATATAAATGACTATCAAGGAGCTCTTGAATATATCTTGGAAGTCTTCTCCTGGTGACTTATCGCTAGATTTCATACTTTTTTCAAAATACTTTTTGTCATTTACTGAACAAACAATATGTAATTGTAAATAGACTTATAATTTTAAGTTAAACTAATTCTCACTGTAATTAAAAAATTAAGAATGTAAATATTTTGAACAAATTTAATTTATTAATTTTTTGAAAAATAAAATTCAATTTTTTTTTGTTTATAGATTAGGTTGATTTTCCAATTTTTTTCTTTGGATTTTTCAAATTATATAAAAAAAGAGTCACACATCTTGTGAATTCTTTTCTGGTTAGTTGATTATCTTTTTCTGTATGTTGCAACGTAAACTGTGGAACAAAATCACAACGTCACATTTTTTTATATACATATAGCAGAAATTATAACTTTAATAGAATAGTAATGTAATTATCATTTACTTTCAACAGCCTCAAGGACTTCAGGTGGAATAACGCCTTGATGATTAGCTCCATTAATTGACATCTGCTGAAGCTGCTCTGAACCCACTATACTTAGTAGCAGTCGTCGCGTCATCTCATTCGGTTTGTTCTTAAAACGCATAATGTCTTTTAACTTGATGAAACTTATGTAAACATGACTATCTCTCAGCAACTCAATCATATCTTTACTTCTAATAGTTTCACTGGTGGCTGCAGAAGTAGTTGCAGTAATTGTATTAGAGGTAGCATTGACAATCGTTGGTAAAGAGTTGATAATAGGTTCAGACGCAGTTATATTAGAAGTAGAAGCTGCAATTACATTAGTACTTCTAACAGCAGTTTCAGCACCAGTAATTGTAGTCGTATAACTAAGAGAAAGAGTAGTGCTAGCAGCAGTAGCAGATGCAACACCAGTAGTCGTAGTTGAAGAACCTGCCAAAACAGTAGAGTGACCAGCAGTAGCAGTTGCAGTGCCAGAAGTTGTAGTTCTTGAAGTAGGAGAAACAATAGAGATAGCAGCAGCAGCAGTACCAGTAATTGTAGTTCTTGAACTAGAAGAAACAGTAGTGCCAGCAGTAGTAGCAGTTACAGCACCAGTGATAGGATTACAAACAGTCGATGTTGATGGAGTAAAAGTAACAGTGACAGGAGCGTTAGCAGAAATAGGAGCTTCAATATCAGTTGTAGTAGCCGAAGTATCAGAAATAGCACTGTAACCGGTGATAATTCCATCAGTTTTGACGATGAGGTTTTCCAACCAATCACGATCATCTATTATTTTGGAAATAAGTAAAATTAATCAGTGAATAAAAAGAGATAAAATATCGCAAATCTTACTACATTCGGCGATAACGAGAGCAGATACAAGTTTTCGCCCCCATCGAACAGACATATGATTCAAAGTTTGTTGATTTTTTATCAACGTTGACTTGATTACACTCGTAGTTCTTCGTTTCGGTCAAAAAATTAAAGCGTACATGTTAAAAAAATTGCGAAAATTAATAATTGATAGGAATTCAGACAGAATTATCAAAACGACGATATTGAATATTGAAGACAAACGTCAAACAAAAGAAAAATAAATAATTAAAAAGTTGTCACAGTTGTCTGAACTTGGTCGTTATTAAAAGTGAACATCACCTATAACCAAATAACGAATAACGCCGATTAAGCATATGGTACTACTTGCTACATGTGGCATTGGAAATAAATATGTTCTGAAAACTAAGAAATTAATATCTTTACTTCGATTTTCGATAACTAAATTTTTGTCAAATCTGGACGAAATAAGGTTGTAGGGAGATGTTAAATCTATTATAGCTTGATCAATTAATAATCTTTTAAGTTTTTTTAGATAGTCCGTTACCTAGCAAGCTCAAGAGAATATAAAAAAATCAAAAATTACAATCTAATTCTTTTGACAAAAATTAAATTTTTGCCAAGAGTTGAGCATAACTTTGTCTAGGCTACACAGACATTAATAACACTCAAGTTCTTTTTGTAGATATTATTTTTGTCTATATCTTTTTTACATTTGCTCTGAAAAATTCCCTAATTTATTCCCTAAAAATGTTGAGAAAAAAATTGCAATTTTCTTAAAAATTTAAATTTCGAACGTAGACTACCCCGTAACTTTGTGTCGGCTAGACCAGCGTGAAAAACTTTCGATCCTCTGAAAAAGTCAGAACAAAAACACAACATCAAGTGCCAAGAGATTGAGATGTCATTCTAGGACCGAGCAAGCTGGTTTTTTTTTTAATAAAATAAACAGCTGAAAAAAATAAAATAGTTAAATGAACAAACAAATACGAGTCAACTGGTTTTTTTTTTAAAGTAAAAAAATTGGAGTAGTTGGTCGAACAAGCTGGAGTACCAAGAGGTCGAGCTTTTAAACTTGGACCGAGTCAACTTTTTTTTTCTATAAAAAAAAAAAAACAGCAAAAAAAAATGGAGCAGTTTAACAAACAAGCTGGACTACCAAGATGTCAAGCTGTCAAAGTTAGACCGAGTCAACTGATTTTTTTTTTTATAAAAGCAAAAAAAATTGGTGTAGTTGATCGAACAAGCTGGAGTACCAAGAGGTGGAGCTTTTGAATTTGGGCCGAGTCAACTTTTTGTTTTTATAGAAGAAGAACAGCTAAAAAATTCGAGGAGTTGATCGAAAAAGCTGTAGTCCCAAGAGGTCGAGCTGTCCAACTCGGACCGAGTTCGCTTTTTTTTTCTTTTTTAAACAGCTAAAAAAATTGAAGTTGTTTATCGAGCAAGCTGGACCACCAAGATGTCAAGCTGTCAAACTTAGACCGAGTCAATTGTTTTTTTTTAAATGTAAAAGAAATCGGAGTAGTTGATTGAACAAGCTGGAGTGCCAAGTAGTTGAGCCGTCAAACTTGAACCGAGACGATGTTTTTTTTTCTAAGCAGCAAAAAAAATTGGAGTAGTTGGACGAACAAGCTGGAGTACTAAGAGGTCGAGCTGTCAAACTTAGACCTAGTCAGTTTTTTTTTCATTAAAAAAAATCCTGTTCTTTGACTTTTATTCCTTGCTGACATTTATATTTTATCATAATTTTTCTAGTTTTCATTCTATAAAAAATAAATTGGTTTTTCTTGTATTTTATATTTGACAGAAAGAATTTTAAGTTATCTCTTATAAATATTTGACTAATATTTAAAATTGTTTTCATTGTAGATCGTTCTTTTGTTTTCTTTCGAATTCGATTTAATTTAAAAATTAAATGAGCCAATCAAAATTGTCGTTATAAAAATTTTCTTAGCGCTATTTTCAGCAGGGTAAACTTCCTGGCTCTAGGGATCATATAAGAACTTTTTTTCCCGGGGTCGGTGCGATTCGAGAGATTGGCTTTAAGTATTATCCGTATATTTTTAAGGAAGGCGACGAGCCTCAATCAAGTAATCAAGAAGCTGCGTCAAAATTAAAATTTCGGCAAGACAGAAACATTTCATGCGGTAATACATCGGCTGGTGGGAATGATTCAAGAGGATAACGAAAGTGTAACAAAATTTAGTGCGCGACTTGAGGGTATAAAAGGGGAGGCAGAGAATAAAATAAGCAGGAGTGAATTAACAGTAGAACAGAAGGATTATCGAACTAAGGATTTGAATGCGACAGTGCTAGAAACCTTCATTATCGGATTATACGAGAAATTATCATTTGTGGTCTTAAACAAAGAATACAAAAATTTGGGAGACGCAATAAAGATTGCCATGGAAGCGGAGATACAGTACGAGAGGACGAAAGCGGTGGAAAGAATGAGGGAAGGAAAACTTAAGTTAAGGAAGAAGAGAGCATGCGAGAATAAGACAGGTGACGCTTGAAGAAGAGGCAAAAGAAGAAGGTAACCAAAGAGACATAAAAAATATTGATAAACTAAGACCCAGTGCGGAATTGACGTACACGATTACTAACGAAAAGATTGCGGACAATGGAGACAAATGAAGTTGTTTTAGATGCGGGGAAGTTAGACATTTTGCACGGAATTGCCCAATCCCAATACAAGGCAAGCAAAATACTTGGGCACCAACGGATCAGCAGGAATTCCGGGGAAGAGTTCCACAACAACAAGACTGGTATTATGCGCAAAACGATAGATACAGAGGAAGTGGAAGATATAATTATAGAGTAAACGGTAATAATTAGCAGAATAATGGTAATTATGTATATGGACGAAATGGCAACACTTATAATGCGTATCGAAATGGAAATAATTATGGAAATCATTAGGAAAATTATGAAAATAATAGTTATTACGGCAGGGGCAGAGGTCAAGAAACTCCAGGCAATTTTAACAGACGGTACAATAACTACGGTAACTCAGGTGCGATGGTGACAAACGCATTCGAGACGCAGCGGCTTATGAACAGTTTGCCGGGTAATTATGACAATAGGTGGAATGGATCAAGTGGAGCTAATCAGCAGAACCAGGGAAATCAGATGTCCAACAGGGCTCAAAACGCTCGGCCTTTAAACTAGGAACGGCCGGTGCGATAACAAGCACCGTCGAAACGGCTAACTCAGAAGAAACAGGTAAGGAGCGAATAAATGAAGACAGGGAAGTAAAATCTGTCAAATTAATGGGTGCTGCACATATACACGTAAAATTGAGAGCTGATAAAGTACTTGGAGGAACGGGTATTTTTCTCATTGACACAGGTGCAGAGATAAATTTAGTATGACGAGACTCACTAGAATTAAGAACAATAATTGATGGTATGAAAAGAACGCTGACGAAAGGCAAAATATCTTATGCTATAACCACTGTGGGCCAAGTCGAACTGAAAATAGAAGGTCAACGGGTACTGTTTGATGTCGTAGGAGAGGAATTTAATATAAAAGAAGATGGCATATTGGGCCAGCTGTTCTTTTTAGCACAAAATTCACAGATTGACTTTGGTAACGAAACAGTTTCAATCAAAATTAAGAAATATGACTCTTTGAGGGATATTATAAGAATTCCCGGAAGATGCATAAAGTTAATAGAGGTAAGAGTAGTAAATAAAGTTTTGGAAGGGTATATTCCTAGGCGTGATATTGCGCCAGGAATATATTTGGGGGAAGCTGTAGTGTTAGTCCACAAAGGCACAGCATGGATGTATGCATTTAATGCCTCGGAAAAAGATCATGATTTCGCGATACCGTACGTTGAAGCTGAATCTTTTGAGGAAATAACGGCTGAGGAAGAGGTGAGATTCATTCAAAACACGAAGCAGAATAGAGGAAGTAAAGCAGAACGAACAGAACGAGTATTAGATTTAATAACAGTAACACATCTGGATGAAGAAGAGCTAAATATAGTGAGACAAAACATTGAGTATGAACCAAGAGTTTACATATTACCAGGCGAATGACTGGAGGCGGCAAATGTCCCACCAGATCTGATAAGAACAAAGGACGATAGCCCAATTATTATCAAGCAGTATCGCATACCACATCGTTTGAAGGACGTATTAAAAGATCGAATACAAGGAATGATTGATGCTGACATAATCAAATTATCGGATTCTGCGTACGGTTCACCAGTATGGATCGTTCCCAAAAAACCAAAAAGCTAACGGAACTAAAAATTGGAGGTTGGTAATCGATTTTCAGAGGTTAAACGACAAAACAATGTTAAATTCGTATCCGTTGCCAGATGTCCGAGATATTTTGGACCAAATTGGTGATGCTGTATATTTCTCTGTGTTTGATCTCGATTCGGGATTTTATCAGATACCATTGGCAGAGCAAGATCGTCATAAAACAGCATTTTCAGTCTCGATGGGACATTATCAGTTCAAAAGGATGGCGATGGGTTTGAAAGGTGGTCCACCGACGTTTCAGAGTATGATGGAAAACGTATTATCTAGATTGCAGGGCGTTATACTATTTATTTATGTTGACTATGCGGTAATTTATGCAAGGACAAAGAAATGTTGGTAAAACAGCGAAGGAGGAAAAATCAGTAACACATTCATCAGCTGATGGAAAGGGGCAAAGAGGAAAGGTTAAAAATTTAAGGAAGAAATTAAGAAGGGCAGATGACCACCTAGGTAATCCATCATCAGGAGAGTCTGATATCGAAATGAAGACTAACTAATGAAGATAACAATACATGGAAAAATGATAAGTCGAGACCAACTACGATTACTCAAGCTGTGGGGCCGTCGGGTATACAACAACAAAAACAAGTACGACGAAGGGGACGTCCGAGGGGAAGTAAGTCACGACCCAAGGAAGTGGTACGGATGCCCCTCAGTGACATCCAATCACCACAGAAAATAGCGAATGATGGAAGTGGAGAGTATAACGTGCCGTCGGGGTCAGCGTCGGAATCTGGAGTGGAGCCACGGGCTGTCAGTAGTCTCCCGTAACGAAGCAAATGTAAATTACAAGCGAAAGGAAAGATACAGCAAGTAGAAGTAAAAGAAGAAGTGAGACAGAACACTGAGAGACAACAACGATTAGGGAAGCACAGAATAACGGTGAAAGGAAAAACAAAGGCGCCATTAGTCGCTAAAGAAAAAGTGAGAAAGAAGAAAGGGGATGAAGTAATTGAAGTGCAAAAGCCCGAATTGACTGAACGTGAGATGGAAGGAGATATGAAGATACCAATGGAGTAAGAAGATACGGGACATCAGGACCAACAAAACTTCGATGAAGAAGATGGCGAGAATGGTGACGAACCATGGCAATTCCTGTTGTCGAAGGATTTTAAAGCAAGCAGCACGTGTGTTAACGAATCTACGGATTTGGACTCAGATTCGAGAAACTCATGGATGGAATTAGATACACCGGATAGCCATTATGCGAACCCGGAAGAAGAATCAAAATTAACACACACAAAACAGCATATAACAAAAGTCAATAATAATTTTGCTTTCTTTGTACCAGCCAACGGGGATTTAAATTCGAGTTTAACGGATGTGTTGCTCAAAATGAAGTGGATAAATATGATAAATCTGCAAAGAACTCAACTGGAACAAGGTGATATTTTAATAATAAATAAACGAAAGAGACACGGATTGGAATTGGTCTGTGCAGTGGATGCCAGTGGTCGTACATTAGAGAAAATAATAAATATGTCTATGGTGTCATTGGGAATATTGATGAAGCTAGAAGAGTGTAAAACATTAAGAATCCCGGCGGAAAGTGAAAATTTCAATAAAGCACTGCAAGATTATGACATTGGAAAATTATGTGAGATTGTAAAGGAACAAGATATAGAAATAACAGTGTGCGGTGGAAAACTAAAGGTACCCAAAGCCATTAGCAGAAGGTCATTAATGAGAGAGTATCATACTTCTGCTGTTGGAAGACACAAAGGAATGACAAAAACATATCGCCGAATATAGAACTCGATTTTATTGAAGAACGATGCAGCAAGATATGAGGAATTTAGTGAAAAATTGTTTTATTTGCCAGCAACGAAAATTAGTACGCGTAAAACCTAAGAAGCCGATGATGATTACTGATACGCCAGAGACCGCATTCGAAAAAATCTCCATGGATATTTATGGACCACGAGAAGAAACACGACGGGGCTATAAATATATTCTAACTGTGCAGGACTTATTAACAAAAGTCGGGATTGCAATTCCACTCAGACAACAAGAAGCTGAAGATATAGCGATAGCGTTAGCAGGAATAGTAATGTGCTTGTTCGGGGCACCAAGAGCGATTCTAACAGACCATGGAATAAATTTTATAAGTGATATGATACAATGCTAATATAATTTGTTCCGAATAAGACATTTTGATATAACAGCGTATCATCCGCAGTATAATGGATCAATTGAAAGGAGCCACCACTCTCTTACTGAGTATTTAGAAGCTTTTATGGACAAATATCGAGAATAGGATGAATGGCTCGATTTTGCAATGTTTTTATACATTACAGGAGTACATGAGGCAACAAATTATACTCTGCACGAACTCGTTTTTGGCGAACCGCGCTGGTGCCATCTGAATTTTCACGAGACGGAGTGACAGGTGAAAGATCGTATTATGATTACCTGAATGAATTGGTTGACACGCTTAATACAATTCGCAAGTTAGCAAAAGAAAATTGGGAAAAAGTTAAGGAAAGATCAAAGCAATATAATGATAGAAACGCAAAGTAAAGAATTTTTAAGGTCGGCAACTGGGTGTGGCTGTTGAAAGAACCGAGAGCAGATAAAATGAAAGATCATTATGACGGTCCGTATGAAGTAGAATATTTGACAACAAGAACGTCGAACTAATCGTAAAAGGAAAAAATCGTGTAGTTCATCAGGATACAATAAAACTTGCACATACTGCTTCCAAGTCTGATTCAGCAGACCCACAGTTAGAGATATAATGAGAAAATATGTTATTATTAAACAGCGTGCTAAATCACTACAGGAATGATAGAATAAAATTACTCTGTTGGCAGATAAATAAAGAAGAGGAAAGATGGAGTACGAGGAAGCAAAACGGCTGATGAACGAGGCAATAGATACAAACAGAAACGACGAGGTGACAGCAATAATAAGACGATACGGGTTGTTATATGTACCAAAATGGAGGGAAGGATGTTCGCTAATTATAAGAGCACTGCTAAGAAAAAAGGAAGAGGTGGTGGGGACTCTCATTGTGCAAAATGCAAATATAAATGGACCAAATCATGCAAACTCCATAGTTCCATTATGCAGAATTTTAAAATACTCAACCACGGAATTAGCATGGTTACTCATTACCCGAGGTGCAAATATCAATGCAAATAACGATGACAGTGGAAATCGACCGATACATCAACTCGTCATCGCAGTTGGACAGGAAACAGGAGCAATCAGGGCAAGGCTGGCAGGAATAATGGAATACATGCTACAAAATGGAGTCGAAGTAGAGGCGAGAAATCGTGAAGGAGTAGCAGCTGTGCATCTAGATGTACGAAAGAGGTACATGGAAATGGACACCGCTGTTCATGATATTTAAGGAAATTTTGACTCATCGGTATGAAGGAGACAGGTTGTATAGTCCGGATCACGAAAGAAAGATGGAAATGACGGGAATGCTAATAAAATTTGGAGCCAATGTCAATCAGCAGACGACTAATGAAGGGGCAAAACCATTGCACCTAGCGGGAGCGAGAGGATATGATGAAATTGTAACAATGCTGCTAGAAAATGGGACAAATGTTAATTTAAAAGATATAAAGGGAAGAAACGTGGTATAATATTGCAGATACGCGCAGCAAGATGATGATATGCCTGCAGGATACGAAAGAGAACCGGACAAAATATGGTCAGTCACTGAGAGACACGCCAGTTGGACGCATTTGATAATCAGACAGTTCCTCATAAAAAAGGGTTATGGGAGATATGATAAACCAGGATTTGAAGCTGGGATTGTTATACTTAAAGCAAACTGAAGAGGAGTACGAAGTAAAATGTAGAAAGGAAGTGGAAAAAATGAAAAAAACTGTGTTAGTGAGTCAAGGAGAAAGGAAAGTGACACCTACCGACGTGTGGAAAGCATCCACGGAAGGTATGGGGCGATTTATGAGACATAAAGATTTTGTCCGAAATCTTCGAGGAGGGAAGATCGGCCACTATGGGAATGAATTGTTAGAAAAAGTCGTGGCGGCGAGATACAGGGAGAAGCTTGTCAAACGAGCTATTCGAGTGCTAAATAACGCGACAAGAAACAGCAAGATGCCATTAGAAGATTTGCCAAAGTACGTGTTGGATGAAATCGTTAGTAATATAAATAATGAGGAGCTCATCAAGATGACACGCATGGACCAATAATTCTAAATGTGAAAAAGAAGTAAAATCAAAAGAAATCGTCGTAGATACGTGAATTGGCAAAGAAAAAAGTATATATGTATACATAATAATGGAATATGATTATTAAGTGCATCAATAGTTGCGTGTGAAATTAATAAAGAATAAAATTAACTCGAATTTCACCCTCTGATTTTTTTTTTTGTAATAGTAACAAGTAAAGTGAGAATAAGAGAGTGGGAGAAACAATTTTAATATTTCAGTGCATGAAAATCTGGTACCGGTATCTATTCTTTAACTTTTACTTGGCTACTTTTTATTGCATGGCTTGAGACTACTCTATCTAAACTCTGATAAATTCCTTTCCTACTTAATAAGTTAAGTAATAAGTAATAATAATAAGAGACATTTTTTTTCTCTCTACTATTAGTTAGGTTAAGAATATGATTTACGAATGACTGTGAATAATTCTACGGGATGTTTAATAAAAATTGAGTAGCGAATAAAAAAGAGGAGGAATATAAGTAAAAAGTAAAAGATTCGTCTTCTGCTGGGGAAGGCTGAAATAAAGGGAAGTAAAGAACTATATTATTGTTGAGGAAATTATTAAAAAGATAGATGTAAAAGTAGAAATAAAATTGCAGGAATAATAATAATAGTAGTAGTAGTAGTAATCAAATAATAAGTTAGCTGCTAAACAATTAATTACGGAATCGATGGATTTTATCAACGGCGTTTCGATCTTGCAATTCAGCTATCCGTGGTTCACATGTCCCCAGATTATCGTCACTAAGGCTCGAGGTCGTCTAAATAAATAATATTTTTTTTATATATTAAAGTGAGTAAGTTAGTTAAGGAAATAGAATTGAAAGCTAATAACTTACCAAGTCCGCGAAATTTTACCGCCTCACCTTTTCCTTCCTGTACAATAAAACTTAAAACCAGCCCCGACAAAAAAACAAAATTTCCAGAAAATGTCGAAAAAAAATTAAAAAAAAAAAATTGCGACTTGTTCTTTTGTGTGTTAAAAGTTTTTTTTGTCTTTTTCTTGCATTTGATGAGTAATGAATGCAAAAATTTGAGAAAAGTAGAAAAAAAAATATTTTTCCATTTTGCTTATGATTACACAATTAAAGGAACAAAACTTGTTCCTTTAACTGTTTTGCAAAGCTTTGATCAATCCACCCCGAAAAACAGCTCAATGCATCAATTTGAAAATTTGCAGGGTTATTGGGAGTACATTAAGCTAAAACAGTCCCGGGCAACATTATTTTTTTCTATCGATATTTGCAGAGTAGCGGTTGATTTACGAAAAAAGTAAAAAAAAAAAGTCATTTTTTTGTATTTCTAATGAATGTTGAAAATAAAATTTTTTTTTTTTTTTTCAAAAACTGATGAAAGGCTCTTGTAGAGAATTCATTTAAGTTTTAACCGCCGCCCTTCAATTTACTGTGCGCTCATTAGTACCTAAAATATCGATGATCAAACCCCAAAGGAGCATTTTTTGTTTGAAGGCTGATATCTCAACGACAATTTATCGTCCGAATCTAAAAAAAAAAAAATGCAAATTAAAGCTGATTAAATTTGCTAACCGACCCATTCATTGGTTTAGCTAAAAAAATATTTTTGCAGCCCGTGGACTCTCTCCAAGAAAAGAAAAAATTCAGAAAAATTATTGTCTCGCGGTATTTCTCATGTTTGCGCAATGGGTGAAGGTATGAAAAAAAATTGATGGAAATGAGTTGAAACTAGAAAGTTCAAGCCACAAAATACTTTTTTTATTTTCCGATACGATTATTTTTCACGAAGTTACAGACTTACAAAAATCACTGAAAAATTTCTAAAATTTTTCTGTTCCTTCAATTTATGGCATGAGTGTATATATAAAAAAGTAGAAAAAGAATAATAATAATAAATATTTTTTTTTTTTTAATACTACGGAAAACGGAGAAATTAAACGGGATTAGGTAAAAGACAAAAAGGGGGGAAGGCAGACTGATGGAAAGATTATTAATTGGATAATTTATCAAAGTAATAATTGATTTTTAATAATTATCATTTATAATTATATTTTATGGGAACGGGTTAAAGTAAAATGAAATTACAAAAAAAAGAGGGTGTGAAAAAGAAAAAGAGGAAGAAAAAAAATTAGGCAGTTCTTTGTAGTATGTCCTGGATGTTGTTTAGAAGGATTCGAACGGGGTTCAGGTCACCGAGGTAATGGTAGAAGCAGTGGCGTTCCTCCAGAGATATCTGGGCCCGAATTAATTGCCTCCGCCGCACTGCAACTATGCGATTGAGTTTGGTAAAAAGGTCCTCGAAAATTATTGGAAGTTGTAACCCGGTGAGGCAGGATATGTCATCCAGGAATGTTAGACCCACAACCGGCGGGAAGTGGGCTCGACATAGGTACGACAGGATGTCCCTAAGCTGTTCAAGAATCTAAAAAAAAAATAGAAATATTTAAAGGCATGCTCCAAAACTATATAAGAAATGAACATAAATAATTACACTCCGGGGAAGATGAAGCACACGATAGTTAAAATCTCGCATCGAAACAAAATCCAACAGATTTCTGCAGTTGACAGTCTGGAAAAAAATAAAAGAGAATAGACATAAAAAATTTTTTGGTCATTCAAAACAAAAAGGGGAAAATAAATAGGCAATGGGAAATGGAAGTCATTCACGTTTTAAAGTAAATGTAAGCGTAAATTATATCTAAGCAGTTACAGTTTTCCTGCTCGAATTGAATTGATAACAATTTAATTTTTGAAGGAAATGTTTAGATTATTAAGAAAAAATTCTACATTCTGAAAATAGTTAATTAAGAGCCGGTAAAATTCTGTTCAGAAAATTACTTGAGTAAAGGAAAGATATTAAATTTTTTTTAATCATTGTGATAAAGAGTAATATTTTGGTAAATGAGAAATGAAAAGTTGAAAAAGGAATTTTAATTAGGAAATAAGAGGTATATTTTTTTTCCTCTCTCTCCAGTACGTTGAGAAAATATATGACTATTCTTTTGTTCGAAAGATAATTAGAAGAATTGGAAATTATTGAAATTGGGGAGGGGAAGGGTTGACAGAAGATATTGAAAACAATGAATGAACAAAAAAAGAAAAGGAAAAGAAAACCATAAAAAAAAAAAAAAAAAAAGAAAAAGGGAGAAAATTTTTTTTTGTTTTTGTGGGGAGAGGGGAGGGGGTAACGATATGGTGAAGACATCTTAATTCCTTAGAGAATTTTTTAGTTATAGAATTTTAAGCAAAGAAAGAATAATTATTACCTTGCAAGATGCCTTGATTTCGAATATCGTACCTGCAGGAACACAACTTGTAAAGAAAATCGCTGAAATGATCTTAATAGTTAAATACAACACTGGCACTAAACACATTTATTTTTTTTACACAATTGGAAAAACTTGATTGCACCAACTGGTATCACAAAAGCTTTGACCAAGGACGTTTGAAGATCAGAATTTTTTTTTTATTATTTTACTCTGCAGAAATGAATAATTTTTCTCTATATATACATGTTTTGTAAATTTATAATCGCAATTGATGCAGTAGTCGAGACTTCTTGCTGGCATCGTTGTGAGTTGGATCTAAATAAAGTGAAAGGAATTTGGAAATAGGATATGGGTACAATAGATAAAAAATTAATGCAGCGGGAGGTGAAGTTAAATAAATAACGCAGAGAAATAATGAAATAATTAACTATATTCCTCGATATTTGCTCGTTCCCATTAAATTTCTCACCTTAACATTCGAATACATATATATATATATATATATATATATATATATATATAGGTATATAATAAGAAGATAAGTTCATTTAAATCGTCTTTAATAATTAATCAATTATAATTAAATAATTAACCAACGAATTAATGGAAAATACTCCTTATTTAATCCTAAAAATTACAATGAATTGATTTTTTCTTTATATATATATATATATATATATATATATATATATATATATATATATATATATATATATATATATATATTTAATATATAAGATAATCAGTCAATCAATTATTAGTTGGTAATTAATATCTATTTGTAAATCAAATGAAAAAAAAAAAAAGAGGAAATCTTTGTTAGTATAATTAAAACTTAACAGTTGATTGAAAAGTGAGCATAGAAGCTCTACTTTGACACTTTTGATGACTTTGTAACTTCAATAAATGATGAAATTTACTTGGATAGGATAGATTTCTGGGTTCATGCAGAAAAATAGAGGAGGTAAGATGAAATTGTACTTGCAGCAGATTACAGAATTTTCGGTGGTGGGAGTTATTAGAATAATATAAAATTAGAAAAAAAAAGAAAAAATATGTATAATTAGTATTTATTTGATTTAAATTTTATTTGCAACCAAAAAAATGGAAAAAGTATAGCACACATGGTAGTAAATTAATATTAATATAGATATATCTTAAACTAGGTAACACAAAAAAATAATAATAATAATATACTGATGCAATTATTTTCTGAATAGCAGAAAAAAAGGGGGAGTAACAATTCATTTTTAACAGTTATGATGAAATCATCGGGTGTGTTTAAATTTATAATTTTTTCTATGTATGCAAGAAATAAGTTAATCATCCAAACCAAGATCCCAACAACGGAATTGAGGCGGAAAAATGTAAATAAGTGTCTATAATAATCCAAATAGCTCACTTCGATGATATTGACATAAACGGAGGAATTTTGTTATCGAAAAAAATATTATCTATTTAAAAAGCTTGGCAAGTCACGAAAAAGAGTAAGTCACAAATAGTAGTAATTTTAAAACTAATGTCAAGAAACATCTTACAGATAATTATCAGAAAAAAATCAAAACCCTGAAACTTAAAACTTATACATATACTTAGAAATAATTTTTTTTGTACTATTAGCGAATCTTGACTATCGATTGGTAGTAAAAAAAAGGGGAAGGGGGGGAATAATTGAAAAGAAAAAAATTAATTAATAGTATAAATTAAAAGACTTTAGTATAAAATTATAATTTTCAGTTGACTCAAGACTGTTCTTCATTATTGTAAATAATTATTCCATTCAATTAAAAGATTTATTCTGATGGTATTTTTTTTAACTTCCCGCTAAGAAAATCGACGATTTTAAAAAAATTTGGAAAGTTATTGTTTTCACCCCGATTTTCGAAAATCGAGTTTTCATCAGATGTCGACTTTTTGAGGTCCTAGGAAGCTATTCTGACTATTTTTAGAATGATGTCCGAGTGTGTGTGTGTGTGTGTGTGTGTGTGTGTGTGTGTGTGTGTGTGTGTGTGTGTGTGTGTGTATGTATGTATGTAAACTCTTTGTAACTTTTGAACTAATGAATCGATTTGGATGGTTGAGATGGTAATCGAAAGAGCTTGTTGGCCTTCAACTTTCCTGAGAATTTCAGATTATTTGATCGAATGGACTCCAAAATATTGGCGAATTACGAAAAAAAAATACATTTTTTTTTAAGTTTTTTATTGATTTCTCAAAAACGACTTATACTATCGACTTCAAAATCTAATCAGCTCTAGTACTCAATAAAACGCGTCGATTGCCACCTCAAACATCAAAATCGGATAATTCATTCGAGAGTTATCACGGGAGAAAGAAATGGTGTAAAACGGTTTTTTCTAAATATTTTCAAAACGACTGACGCGATCGATTTCAAATTTTAATCAGATCTAGAACTCAATAAAACGCGTCGATTGCCACGTCAACTATCAAAATCAATTGATTAGTTCAAAAGATATCGGCGTTGAAAAGTTAAAAAAGTAACATTGTATGTTATTTTTTCCGGATAAATCAGAATATAACGTACTAAAATGTGCCTGATATCATACCAACTCATCTTTTTTATGGTTTCTTTCGATCATATAATGTCATCGAACTTGGTTTTTAGTTTAAATCATATTATCAACAAAAAAATCGATAAAACGTAGTTTTTAATATTTTTATCGGATATTTCATATTTTATTGTTTCTTACATGAGTCAAAATTTATTTAAATCTTGATTTTGATCTCCGACATTGATTTCTGCCTCAATACACTTATTTTACTGAACAAAATTAGGAACTAAATTTTAAAAACCGCTTCATTGATGATTTTCGATTCTTAAACTTTCAAACTTCAGCATAACAGGTAACTTGTTAGAGCTTGAAAAGATCATAAAAAAACAATTGCATGTGATAGCATTTTCGAGCTCGAAGAGCTCGAAAATATATCTACACTAATGTTTTCAAGCTCTTTGAGGTCGAAAACAGCGGAAAGTTTTGGGGCTGGCCCGCAGGGTCAACCGACAGACCGATTTTTAATCACTTTATTTGATTCGACTGGAGTGAAAAGGACCTCCTTCAGAGAAGTTAAATAAAATGACGATAATTGTAAAATCTTAAATATAGAACAAAGAAAGACTCAATTATAATTAATTAAATAGGACATAACGGAGGCAAAATAAATCAATCGGTTACATTAACACAAATTTGGCTAATATTAATTGATCATGATTTAATTATTAATTAAACAATAGTTAATATCTAAATTTAACGAAAAGAAAAAAGGATAATAACTAATTATGAATCTTTAACGAAATTATTTTACTTGTAGTTACACTGGATAGGTTATAATTGATTTATTTATTAATAAAAAAAAAGAGAATGAGACTATAAGATACAGTAACGGAATAACATTGAATGCAATTTTTATCAAGGCATGTGTTACATTCTGGCTTATTTATTTATCAGACAGAATATTTTTTAATTGACCAGGTTGACGTTATTAGAGTGTCGATAGACCCCAGGTGCATCAGCTGTTGACCTTCCTTCATTTTATGCATAAAGTTTAGTCACCATGGTGGAGATTATGGGCCCGATAATTCGGCCCAAATAATCCCTTTCTTGCGTAAATTCTTCTCCTCCGCCGGTGCGTACTCATCCCTGCCGGTGGCCTTGAAATAGGCCTCGGAATAATACCCGTAACGAGGGTCGTGGAACGGGATGCTTCCACTAGGTGGTTGGACGGATAGAACGTCCACTGAAATCAACTGCCAACCCTCACTGATACCAGTCCAGAGGACTGGATTCTCCCGTGAATCCTCTTCTGCACAGGAAGGGCTTTGAAAACTCGGTTTCTCGGTAAGGACGAAATACTTCAGCTGTTGGACCACACCACAAGAGCTCGACGGCTCAGTGACACAAGAGCTTGACGACGTTCGAACCTCACTTAGCGCGATACCCGGACTTGATAATTCGTTAACTGTTTTTGGGACGACCAACGTCACCGGATTGAGGAGGACTTCCTCGGCAACGATCTCTCGGCGGAGACGTTGGTGAGTTAAATGACCGAAATCCTCGTGTATTGTTCCGATAATCTGGCGTAATTGGACCTTTTTGCCCCCTCGTTTCTTTTTTGGCATAAGCTCGGATTGAGGCTTAGGGATTACCTGTACAGCCGGTAACAGCGCTCATGTAGAGTACCAGGTCACCGGTGTCAGCGTTCCCAGTAGCAGGACAGGAGGCGAGGACGCCGGTGGCAGCGTTCCTCATGGTAAAAGTGGTCTTTAATAATAACTACTACGTATGTAGTAGTGACAGATTTATTGCTTAAAATGAACGAAGAGGCAGGACCAAGTCAACGTAATTTTGATCAGATTTCTTATCTCTCATAGATCTCGCGATCGACTGACTTGATTCTGTCGCTCCTTGGTGTTATACATTATCAAAAGTGTTAACGCTGCATCTCAGGTTTCCTATGAGAGAATCGTCGTGGCCCAGGTCTCATGCGTCGTCTGTTTAAACTATCCACGAGCCACGGCAATTCTCTTATCACAAGAGATTTCCATTACATTGTTGAATAAAATAATATCGCCAACAAAGTGACGATTTCTTAATTTATTATTTATTTATGATTCTAAGAAGTGTCAAACCGGTTATTCGCCCACCGTGGCGAATAAATAATTCGAGACTTCAAAAAAAAAAATTTCATTATTGAATAACTAATAATTGTTCTGTGAGTAATTACTAATTTGCAAAAAAAAATTAGTCAATAAAAATAGATAATTTTTTTTTTGCCGATCACTGATTGTAAGATTTTCGGAAATAGTTAAGTTAGAGTTTGGAAATTTTTGTTAAGCGTGTAATAATTCTATCATAAATCCTATATAAATTTTAAAAAAAATAATAAAAGAAAAGAGAATAATTATTACCTTGTATGGAACGCAATTTTCAAAACACTAAGTCTGAGTAAAATATACGTTCGAATTTTCGCACAGAACACTACACTTTGAATATAAAAAAATTTTTTTTTTGCATTTGAGACACTTTTAATAGTATACTTTGGGTTTTACACTTAACACACACTTTTAATATCACCCCAACGTGACATGGACAAGGTAAAAAAAAAAGGAGGGGAACTTTTTAAAGACGAGGAAAACAATAAAAGAAATTTTGAATTTGATAGACCGATGATGAGAGTCAGAGCCCGAATGAAATCATTTTTCTGACTTCGGAATTTGGTAATGGGCTATGTTTATAGTAGATAAGAAGACCAGTGACTTAGATTGAAACTACATTGTATGTACTTTGTGAAATAACTTGATGTCGATTTCTTGTTAGGTATCCTAACTGAGAGTTATTTAATTTCAATGAAATTTATAGGGTTTTCGAATATTTTCACGGACATGAATTAATTTCAAAGTATATAGAAGACAAAGGATGATGCAAAAAAAGTATATTTTCATTCTCGATAGTAATAACGGGAGTACAGTTATAATAGTTCTGCAATCAGAACAGAATATAGTAATAAATTTATTTAATTTTGGGTCCCTGGTAATTTTCCTTCCTTGTTTTGTTAATTATTTCAAGCTACAATGGTGCGAATAAATAAATAAAACCTCGAATTTAAAAAAGATTAATAAAATGATGAGGGAATCTTTCAACCGACAGAGGAAAGGGAAGGAACCCTAATGACACAATTGCTTGAGCGTTGTAATGGCAATTTGTATACAACTTGTGGTACAAATTGACCTAAACTCAGTACCTGAAATAAAATGCGATTCTCTCTAGGGAGGTTGAAAAAAAACTTGTCATCGGAAAAAAAAAAAAAAAAATTTTCTTTTTCTCTCTCTCTTTCTTTCTCTTTTTTTCGGTAATATCAGATCATTTTTGAAATTAACTTGAATAAAAGTGAAAATTATTATTTAGCTGTCAATTGTGGAATTTTATGTATGTATGCAAAGATCTAACAATCAATAAGTAAATTCCTCCTCCGGCGCGCATGGGCAATGACGCAAGCACCTTACAGCGCAAAATATTGAATTCTTTTTAAACTTTGTAAACTGAAATATAAAAGTTGCGGCAAATTTGTAGACAATTGACATTCCATATTCAATTACCTTATTCTTGTCAATTGAGTCTCTTACCATAAAAATTCAGGTTAAGCAGCGAGAAGTAATAATAAGCGCCTGCTTTTGGATTTGAACAACGTATAGATTTCGACAAAATTTATTTTTTGGATAAACTATAAATGATAGGGCTAAACTTTCAAATGATTTTTAGTTAGAATTAATTACCTTATAATTATGATATAAAAGTTGTATTTTTAAACTTTAATTCGGGAAATTAAGGAAAATAATGACTGAGTGTTGTGAATTTTAAGCAACGTATAAATCTCGACCTAAATACATTTTTTTGGGGTAAACTATAAATAATATGATTAAAATTTTAAATGATTTCTTTTTTTGGTTTAAAATTAATTGCCCTATAATTATATTATAGCTATTGTACCTTAGAATTTTAATTTGGGAAGTTAGAAAATTAATAAGTGTCTACTTCAGGCTTTAAGCAGCGTAAGATTTAGGATGAAAATTTTTCTTGCATAAAAATTATAAATTACATGATAAAACTCTTAAATGCTTTTAGTTTAATATTAAATGTCTTATAATTATATTCTATAATTGTTGTATTTTAGATTTTCGACAGGAAAAATTTAGGAAAAATAATGATATTTGATTTTGATGATAAATAATGATAACCATAGATGATAGGATTAAACCTTTAAATGATTTTCATTTGATGATCAATTACTTAAAATTATATTATAACTATCATATTGTAGAATTCGAAAGAACGGGGCGAGACAAGAAAACAAAGCCCTGGAAAATAAAAATGAATAAAAGTAATTTTTTTTTTTTTGACCTTTTCTCTATTTTTTTTTTTTAATTTTTTGGAACTTACTGTTCGCTAAAGATCTTACGGACTGCGATGATTTCAAGGTCAGATGGCAAGCAATGCAGGGCGTGAAACTCGGTAGTTCGACGAGGTGTAGCCCCTGGCTGTAATGTTTGAGCGCTGAAAAATAACCACGTTTGAATGACTGACTCGGGCAATTCATACTGCTGACCAGGAGGAAGGTACCAGCGGATGAAATAATCGACATGGTCACACAAGAGAACACCGCGTTGTGGAGGATGGTGATCATAAGTTAGGTTTCGGAAATATATGAAAATACGGAGGATGATTTGGAGAATATATGAAAAAGAAATAAATTACCGAGTTTAAAGAAAAACAAAAATACATAGAAATGTAACTTACATCAACAGGGATGAATCGCTTGCAACATTGTTCGAGAGTAAGGAGTCGATCCATGTTAAATTTTATTTTTGTGTTCTTCATGCACCAACGTGTTGAAACAATTAACTTCGCAGAATGAATGATCTCATTTGTAAAAGACATAGAGAGCAAGCGAAGATATCGCTAAAACAGCAACATCAGCTCACGAGGTTGATAACGACAAACGGAGTGTCGAGACGCACACGTGCAAAATAAGACATGGGAAGAGATAAATTAATATGCAGATACATTTTTTTTCTCAAAAAAAAAAAAAAAAGAAAAACAAAATCGGGTAAAGTTACACAAGAACTCATTAAATTTTAGGAATATTAATCTAACACTGAATATCGTATTTTATCATTCCAAAAGGAGATTAAAATGAACGTTTTTTGCAAAAAAAAAAAAAAAAAATAGGAATTAGTAAAACCGTACAATTTTTTTTTCTCTCCTCTCACTAAAATTTTAATGTTATCGGCGAAGAGAAAAGAGAGAAATAGGCTGTTAGATTTCAAAAATCAAAGAGAATGACATAAAATGTAGAACAACCCTCAGGATTACTTAAAACAAATTTTTATTATAATTTCTCACACATTTTTTTAAAATATGCATACATTTATAAAAGCCCTTAAGTATTAATTGCGCATACGTAATAAACTGTGGCTGAAATTAAAAAAAAATAGTAGTAAGCTGCGACAATTGCCGTAGCCAAAGCTAATTAAACAAAGCTAAAAACAAATTGCATAAATAAATGACAGAACGAGTACAAATATAAAAGAATTTTTGTTAAGATTTTAGACTTTTCAGATAATGAGTGTATCCTTAAATTTTAATGAAGAAATACATTTGTTTTTAGTCAAAGTTATCAATAAATTAAAAAAAAAAAACATTTATTTAATAAAAAAAAAATAATAATAATAATACAATTTTAGTTTTGAAATAGACTTTTCTAGGAAAAAGGGACGTTCTTTTTTTTTTTTTTTTTGAATTTTTCCTCGGTTGTGGTTGTTCTTTAACCCTAGACTGGTCAACAAACGCGACCCAACGACTTTAGTCAAGTGATGAGAGAATCGCCGCAATGCTTTTGAGAGTGCAACGTTGCCTGATCGCTCTGGCTGTTTTCTATTGGTGTATTATTTCCGGCGGGAATATTGTAAAAAATTCGAACATGAACAAAAAATTTTCAACTTTATTTTCAAAAATTTCAAACTCTGTTTAAAACAATTAGTTACTTAAACAATCTGAACATACTTGTTTGTTAATTAAATTTTGCTAATATTTGATTTTATTTAATTTTAAAAGAACTCAACTATTTTTTTTATAAATAACAATATCACTTAAACATAGGTTAATGCTTTCGGCAGTAGATGGGAATATTTTATAATAGAAGGTAGAAAAAAATTTTTTAATAAATTTTTTATAAATTCAACCACCAAATAAATAAAAAAATTATTTACTTCATCGCAGAGTTTTTAGAAATGTTAATTAATAAAAATAAATGTTTACCTCTACATAACCTTTCATACATAATAACAGCCGGTAATAGTCTGCGCAAGTCTGTGCATGAAAATGAGAAGTCGGAAAGAGGGAACATAGACCAGGGACGGCAACGCTGCAAGTGAAAATCTATTAACGACTCTGGTCAAGTGATGAAAACAGCCCCGCAAATCCGTCACTTTTTTTTAGAATTTTTTTTACAGCAACTTTATGTTATTAAATATGCTCAAAAACATTTTAAGATATTCTAAAATGTTTGAAGAACAAAGTCAAATTTTTTCAAACCTTTTTAGTGAAAAATGTAATTGTAATAAAAATAATAAAATTCAGTGCGGCGTCACGCTCATACGTTGACCAGTCTAGGGTTAAACAAAAGAAACAATAAAGTGAAAAGTGGTATGAACAGAAAAATTTAAAAGCGCAAAAGATATTATTCTATAAGAATTAAACGATTATACCGTGGAAATTGATCGTAGGAAACGTATTACATAAATTCTAGGTAACAAAAAAAAATTTTTAATTATGTACCGATAATTTATAGTCTGGTAAATCACCTTTGCAAGAAATATTTAAAGTTCATAGAATTCTAATAGAGATACTTACCTGTAAATTACATTATATCTAGGAATATTATACATAAACACTGACGTATTAGGAAAGGCGTAGTAAATAGTGTTAGACCAACAGTCTAAGAACCAGTTAGGATGATTAGAATTTTTTTTTCCCTTTCTTTTTCTTTTCCCTCACATCTTATTTTTTTTTCCTTTCGTACTCTTTTGTTAAAAAACTTTTTTTTGCAATTAAATCAGGAAGTCGAATCAGCGGGAAAATCCGAGCAAGTGACTTGTGACGAAGTGGATAAACACTCGAGAGAAATAAAATAAATAATGAAAAAGAAAAATAGTATAGATATGATAAATAATTACATGAAAGTAATAGATAAGAACAAGAAAAATAAAATGAAGCAGTAGGAAAAAATCTAGAGGAAAATAAATATTAAATTTTCCCCGGCAGCTGTTGGTTTCCAGTTTTTATTTTTATAAACAATAGAAAAATAATAATATTTCACAATATCTAATTTTGTTAAATTATTAACAACAACAATACCTGGTGATTGCCACAAAATATGATCGCAGTATCACAATAAATTATATAAGCTTGATAGACCAAAAAAAAAAATAAATATAATTTCACTTAATTAAAAATCTCGATTTAGTATTAAGTAAAAGAAATAATTATTCAATTTTAAATTTTCCAAAATAAGTATAATAAATAATAACAATCTTTTTATTTCTTATTCTATCTCTCAACACTTGTAAGAGAGATAAAGACACGGGATTTATACTCACTCACACTCGAGATAATAAATTCCTCTGTATTAAAATAATTGATAATTTTAACATAAAAATTTCAACAACAATTTTAGACCGCTGGGGTAAACAAATAAATCAAAAGTGTAAGAAAATAAAATTACTTAATTATTTTGAATAATATTAGATATAAATAATAATGCTCAATAGTCATACAAATACTTTGAGTGAAAACAGAAAAATAATTTTAACTTTGGGGAATTTTCACCCAAAGTGATGATGTCAGTACTTGAGGAATTCACTCAAGTACTGTATGCGCACTACAGATATATATATCTATAGATATATATATGTCTACCGGCAACGTTTAACTACGTTGTATTTGACTTATATATATATATATAAATATATATATATAGAAATATCAGAATATTTTTAACAATAATAAACGAAATATCTAACAATAATTATACCTAACGTAAATCATGTATCATTCAGCAGTTAATTATCAACAACCTAATTTCACTCGCCGTGGCGACCAAAAACTACCGGGGGAGGTTATCACGTGAAAAATATATGCCGTGAAAGAAATCCAAAGTACTTACTCAAAATTAACACTCCAGACAACCAAAGTAATATGAGCTGGAACAAATATATCAGCTAATTCACCCGGTGGAATTTAATAACTATACTCTTTTTCCAACAAAATAATATAAATGCCGGGATGTACAAAGGACAGCGTCCACACACAATGCTAGTCCTTATCTTTCTAATTTAATTACCCTATGCTCCACCTGTTGGTCGTCGCCCACGTGGCGCACCCATCGCCCTTAACTACTATTATGAATATCTTTCTTAACCCTGGGCCTAGTTTTAAATTAAAAAAAATATAAATTATAAAGATAATTTCTGGACACCTGAATGATTATTTAAATATTGTATTGATTTACCTTTACCTGGCGGTCAATATTTTCCAAAACCAAAACTGACATCCTTAGTCGGATGACAAGTTTAAATAAGATAATATGTTAAACTAATGTTGGGGCATAATGTTACACTGGATTATGCATCCCAACTGTTTCAAAATCATAAAAAAATACTTAAAAATAGCGAAAATCAATTGTTTGTATTTTTAAATTATAAGTTAAAATTATTTTGCTCACGTGCTCTCTCATACGCGGCGCGCATGCGCCAGCACTGTGCACGGACTGTCGTCTCCATCGGCGAAATTGCGGAATGCCCGCGTAACGATTCAAATTTTAACGTAAAATTAAAATATTTAACTTACAACTAACTAAAATTAAATAATTTGAATCGTTACGTGACAAATGATGTTTTGAATGAAAAGATGAAACAATGGAAGTATGCACAGTCACGATTAACGACAATAATTAGTTTTATTATATAACAGAGGATGAAAGTGACAAGTTAATAATCACTTAATTATAACAAGTATATATTTAAATTACAAAGTATAGAATTTTGCTAATTTACGAAAGATTTGTTTGAATGCAGGATGGAGCGCAAGAGTAAAATGGTACTGCTTGCAACAATCCTGTTGGCTCAACCCATACAGGCACAATGGGGTACGATTGCGGAGGCATATCTATGAACGTCACCACCATATCGGCAAATAAAGTGGTCGAGTGTAACATACCGTTAAAAAATCCAGAGGAAAAGTCGGTATCGCTTCAATTACTCCAGTTGGCAGAATTCAGAAATACGGAAGTATTTGAATGTCGGGTGGAAATAAATCGGGTGGTAATTTATTGTGGAAAGTGATATTATGCATTTGTGGTGATAAACGGAAGAAGAGAATACATTTTAGAATTAGAATATAGACGGTGTAAGAGGCTACATGAAACTGGCAGTTTGAAGATGGGCTATAATGTAGAATTGGAGGGATTAACAAGGAACGCAACGCATTATAGGACGATCATGTTAGCAGAAACTACTACGGTGGATGGGAAGTGTGCAGGAACGCAACATAGTGAACCATTTGGCACCTGGTATAATGTAATTGTGGAGAAGACCGTTAGGATAACGGTCAGGAATTACTTCGCTACAGTGGAATGTACGAACAATAGGGTAGTTCTTAGCAGTGGAGCAAGATGCGATTGGGCTAAAGGAGGGTGCATAGATCAGATAGGAAGTAACACATTTTGGGAGGTCATAAGAGAGGAATCATGTCAAACAGCGAGTCACATAATTTTGTGCGAGGGACCTAGTACGTTATTTTCCGGAGAAATAAGAGAACCGGAAATCTATACAATCAATACAGAAGAGATCACATTTGCCCTAACGAAAAAGATGGAGAAGAAAATATGTGGGTACACTCCGATACAAACAGAACATCTTAAATTATTAACTAAGGTAATCAAACCAGGGTAAGAAACAACAAAAGTAAAATCAATCTCGACGCAAGACCTTGATATATTTGCATACATAAATTCGAAATTCGTGTATGTAGAAAAACACATTAAATGACAAATGAGATCTCTTTATAGAGATATATTGACACACAATTGCGAAGTTGAACGACAGGTAATACTGAACGCACTGATGTTGTCAGGATTGAAGTCGGAGGAATTCGCTTATGCGATAATGAAAGGGCCAGGGTACTACGCAATAGTTGCAGGAGAAATCATTTACGTTATTAAGTGTATACCAGTAGATGTTCAGTTAACGGAAGTAGAAGAATGTTATCAGGAGTTATCGGTGACTTATCGAAATCAGAGCTGGTTTGTCACGGAAAGATACGAAAGATTAGCAACAAGTGGGGTATATACGGAAAAGGATTTGGAAAAATTAAGGAATAGGATAATGCTACAAATAGAAACTCCAGTTTTGGTTAATACTATAGTAAGAGGGGCAATGAGTCGCACAATTGTCGGTAGCTCAGGAATATCAATGACACAGTTTATGGATGGATCTACTATCGAAAGTAATGTGTCACGGCTGATACATTCAACTCGTATCCTTACAAGTCGTAAAAATATATAAGAATTTTTTTTTATAGATATATTATTTTTTTTCTCTTAGAAAGAAAAAGTACATGAGAAAACTATTTTTCTCAAGAACTATGGCAACATAGTCAGAAACAGTGAGACACAGGCGACAACACAAAACGATGCGTTCCGAATAGACCTTCAGTCCTGTTTTTTTTTTTTTTTATAATAATTAACAGAGTGAACATCAGTAGTGTAGATCGCATAAGGGTCCACCCAATACGTGAGAACCCAAAAACCTCATGCACTTAGACCTTTTTTTTTATGACGCCGACTTACTGACGCCAGAAGTCGTACCGGACAAATATACCTACTTGAGCGTTGTCAACGCTTTACAATTAAGTCGTATTGTACTAATGGACCACGCGTATTATACATTTCTCTTTCTGGAAATTTCATCATTTTTACTTAACGTACTTTTGAAATTTATGTATCCGTTCCCATTTAACTAATCTAAGCATAGAAGCGGTAGTCTTCTTTGATTTTTCATCTTAAAATTATAGACCACCCAACTCATGCGCACGTGCATGTGATTCTTGGAAATTAGAGAAAGCTAATGGAAACCTCCAAATTTATGGTTTCCTACACGGGTATGCTCGGCGACAGATTGGCGCCAGCCTACTTAATAGTCAAAATCTGTTTCCCAGGGATTACACGTGTGCATGGGCCTAGAACTTTCGGGCGAGTCCGCGTTCTCTCATATGGGAAACTGGTTACCACCACTTTTCATATTTGAGGATCATATAAAAAGACCATGGACTTTAGCTCATCAGTTCTTTTGGGAATCAAACTATGAACCTTACCGAACTCCGGACACTTAACGGTGTTCGTGGCTAGAGGATTGATATCCCGATGGAGCATTCGGTCACGTGAGCCCAGATCATTAGATCGGTCCTTGATCGTCGTAAGCACTCGTATAATCGGTATATTATTTTCTACTAGCTTCAGAAGCATAATCAACGCGATATTAGCGTATGGCATCCGATCACGTGAGCCCAGATCGTACGATTGGTCCTTGATCGTTGAAAGTCGTGAACTAATATCAACCGTTCAGAACCGGTACAGCATCGATTATCTTCATCTTATAGTAATCTATTTAATTTCATTCATTTTTATTATTTTTTTATATTGAAATATACCACGAGAAACGTGAAAAATTAAAGATTATTTTACCGCGATAAATGCGAAGATTTTGAATTATATTTTGAAATACTTTTACCGCGGAAATACGCGAAGATTTTATAAATTTATATTTTATATTACCGCGAAGACGCGGATAATTTGAATACATTGAAATTATTTACCGCGAGAAGCGCGAAGACCTTCATTTTACTTTAACCTACGGAGGTATAAAAGCGCATAAACATTGAAATTGATACAACAAAGTAGACTCAATAAATAAATAATTCGATAAATTAAATCACCTGAATTGACCGCGAGGACGCGTCGTGAATAAGTGTTCTGTGTAACTGCTGACAGTCCTGACACCTCACCAAAACCTGTTTAGGGTAAGTTTTTAAACATTGTAACCATTGTTTGGTATTTTTATATTTATATATTCCGAAATATTTGTAACCCATATGCATGAAACATTTACTTTTATATTTACTATTCTAAATATTGCCAATTGTACCCCTTTTGTATTTTGAGAATATTGAGTCATTTAATAAATAAATACTCGTTAACATAAAAAATTTGAAAAACATTATTTATCAGACAATTTTACTTTAACAATGAGATACTAGCTTCACGAGGCTTTTCGGCAACCCAACTTCCTTTATCCCTTATTTTTCTACCTGTCTAGCCGCTCAGACCGATAGTTCACAGTAGGGGGTACACAATCTTACGTATACCCCTTGACGTTTGATTGTGAAATTAGATCAGTCACATACTAAATTGGAAATCGTTTTGGGTTTTATCAATATTGTCTTCAACAATATTGTGTGGGCGCGAATTAAATATAAAATAGAATAAACTGAGCATTTGGTCACGTAAGCCCAGGTTATAGGATCGGTCCTTGATCGATGTAAGTACCCTTTTATTCGCTACATTTTATACGAATATCGTACCTACGCTCATCACGATCTGCAATCGTGACAAATGCAAAGAAACGATGGGATAAATTTTGGGGAGGATTTTCAATATTCGGAACGGCAAGTGCGGGTCTGATAGGCATAATGATAAGTATAAAAATGCTGAAAATAATAATCGATACAGTAGTACATGGATACATTGTGCATCGAGCATACGGCTGGAGTTTGTGTTTAGTGGGCGCAATTTTATCATCAGTAACACATTTATTGTTACAGTTAGCAGAAGAACCGTTGAAAAGCAAGAAAAAGAAGAGGTCAAAGGAATGTAAAAATAGAAGGAAGCTAGTTTTATAAATAGCAAATTAAAATAAGTAAGTGAAAAAAAACGAGAGAGAAATAAATTACAGGACCGGTTATTTTATTTCGAAAATTTTTTTTTCTCTCTCTGAAAAAAAGGGAGAGAAGGATGATTATGATTTTCAATTTGATGGTTACAGTGCCACGGTGATGACGGGAGAAGAGACTGCAGGAAAGATGATAAGATTGGACAATTAACGGGAATCGTACTTAGAGAATATTGGGGAGTATAGAGTCTTTTCGCACGACTGGAAGATAATAACATTCATAGACATTTATGAGGAAGAAGCTGAGACGGAACGGTTAGTGAAGAGATTTGACGAATTGAGGGAACATAGCAAGAGCGAGGAGTACCTCATAGAATCAGAAAAGCGGGTTAAGCTAGTGAAAACGCAGGTGGAGAATAGTAACGATTGGGGTAGGCTGAAGACAGCGGAATCAACGCCCGAGTTAATAAGTTCTTATAAGAGAATATCTAAATTTGTGGGGGGGGGGGGGTAATAATAGTTTAGCAAAAACAGAGGATAACGAAGTCATACTCAGACTCCAAGAGGAATTTATCATTAAAAAAGGGAGTGAAGGAAACGAGGTCGACTTGGATCAGTTTGAAGGGGAGTTAGAAGTGCGCGAGTCTGTTAGTAGAAGAGTGTTTTTCGCCTCCTTCATGGTAGCTGAAGGCCAGATTTACAATGGGATATTGTTAGTGTCGGATTTTCAGCGGGCCATCGATGTTACTTTGGAAGACAGTAGACGAATTCAGATAGGATAAAAACATTACTGGTGATTATAGATGCAGAGGTATGGGTTTTTAACCAAAGAATTATATTCATTTGGAGGGTACCGTTGATGATGAAAACAAAATATAGATTGATGAAACATTACCCATTCCCCGCCATGCTGTCAGCAGCTTCAAGGTACGGAATGGTCATAATGTCGACTACACCATACACCGCTATAGAGGAAGGTGAATATGTACCACTTACGGAAAACGACATAGCAAAGAGTAAAGGAATCGGTAATCGATTATTTGGGGTGGGGAGAGATGTTACACATCAGGTAAAAGACGAAAAAGGGGGCGAAGCAAGGCTGTATACAGGAAAGAACGTCGACTTAACGAGTGTGAATTGAGGGTAGTAAAGGTAGAAAAGACATTTTGGATGAAGTTATACAATACAAATGCATGGCTGTTAGTTGCAAGGGGCGATGATTTTGTAAAGATTAGTTGTGCGGAAAATAAGACCGAGGAATTGAGAGTGAACGGAACTGGAGTTATGTTGATGCGGGAAGAGTGTGAGGGAGTAACGGGCGAAATATTTTTGACTTCAACTCAAGGAGTACACGCAGTGGCCAAGATTATGAATAGAGAGCTCGGTTGAGCAGAGATTGGAAAAGAGTTGAAAGGGATACTGCAAAGAACTTATACTGTTCTTGACGAATTAATGACCGCGGTAGAGCGAATGCAAGTCGATGGGGCCACCATGGAAAAAGGAGGTGTCAAGTTCACAGAGGTGCGGCAGGAGCTGCGTCATATGGTAGAGATTGAAGGAATACGAGCTGAAATCGTGGGAATCAAGACCTTGGCCGCGTATTTCTATATGGGACTAGGCGTCGTAATATTTTCAATTTTGTGTGGATTGTGCTCAAGATTATACATAAAACAGAAAATTCAAGCAGAGAATGAGAAACGGGCAAAGGAAGGAAAAATTTCAACGGTAGAAGAGCCGGAGATATGTATAAAATGAAAATTTCGAGTGGACAGGGATAAACAAGTAGAAGAAGAAGCGACAGCGATAGAAAAACCTAGAATAGAACCAGTTAAAGAAAAGGATCAGGAGTTAGACATTCGAAAGCCGCCGTCGAAATGGAGATGGACAAAAAAAGAAAAAAAGTGGATACTTCCGGATTGGAAGAGAAGCCCAGGACTATTGGAAATGACGAAGCACAGGAACAATAAGGGGTATCATATGCGGATATGGAGATAATTCAGTTAATGCAACTTCCTCATCACGACGACGACCGGAAGGATTAACCAGAGCTACCACTGTCCGTTGCAGTATTTGGCACTATAAGAATTTGAGACTGTAGGCGAGTAATTAGCATCCTATCCCCTCCCCTTTCCCTTTTCCCAAAGTATTTTGTTGTTGCAG
Source organism: Microplitis demolitor (assembly GCF_026212275.2). Taxonomy (NCBI): domain Eukaryota; kingdom Metazoa; phylum Arthropoda; class Insecta; order Hymenoptera; family Braconidae; genus Microplitis; species Microplitis demolitor. Next base: position 9,763,583 of record NC_068552.1, on the reverse strand, counting down.
CTACGCCACAAAAGGAAACGCAGCCAACATGACGGTTGTCCAAGTCTATAGGAATTCAGGATCAGGAGGATTGGGGTTGATAGGGTCCCAACTGCATCGTGCAAGCAGCGGAACAAAAAATATTATTTTATTAGTAGATATCTAACATTATTATCCTCACATGTATTGTAATTTCGACAAATATACTATTTTCTTTAGTATGTAGAGATTCTCTTTAGGGAAGTATAATCTTTATCTTTTTCTTTATACTATTTTTTTAGTTTGTTTGCTTTTGTTGATAGGAATACAAAATGTATATTACTGTGCAGTTGAGTATTAATATGCGTATCGGCCAGATAAGGAGGGGGATCGTGATTTCGAGTGGTATCAGGGAGTTCACATGCCACCTACCCTATAAATAGGATTGTCCCTTTTACCATTCGGGAGAATGACTGTCTTTTTCGAGCCGGGGGAAGGTGTGACGGGTAGGCTGACGCCCATCCGTCTAATAGTAATTAACAAATAATAAAAAGATAAATCTAAATTCAGAAAGAAATATATTTGATTGCACTTTATTAGATGCTATACAGCTGCACATAAGTATTGCATTCCATTAGTCGCATTAAGTCTTACTTCTATAATACAACGTGATGAGCAGATGTTTTGTGTGGTCAGCAGTTGACTGTGGGAAGAAAAGAGTTCTGTTGGAGACTGCGGAGGGATATTTTCTTATGCAGCAAGAAAAGAGTTCTCGCGGAAAACAGCGGAGTGATATTTTTGAGGTGGAAGATGCAATCACAGAGAAGAGTTAGTTACCATAGTTAAGCTGATTTCAATAGTCGTCTGCTCGCACATAAATATTGTATTTCTTTTATTTTACCGCTATAATTACAGATCACTATAAGAATACCATTAACGTCGCTATTGTTGAATAAAGATATTGTATCCGTATAATTTATGCTATCTTAGATTTGTAAAAGAGACTCTCAGGGCCTTTTCTGGGTACTCAGCACCCTTTATAACACTCTATTATATTTCTAGAGACCAATATTACCATATTGGTGAGGATCCAATTTGTAACATACTAAGACACTATGGCCTGTTTCGTAACAAATTTGACGTGTAATTACTTGTTTTTGCACGACTGCTACTCGTTTTCCGTCTTGACTATCTGGTTGATCGTACGCATAGCTGCGCCTGGGATCATTTATATCTCTTCGCGATAGAATTTCCCCCCTTAATAATTCTTTAGCGTGCAACTGCTTCTCAATTTTCACGGCTTCAATTGCAGTTTCTCGAAAGATCCGATTCTTTGAAATTTTTTGTTCGATTTCCGGTCTAAATTTTCGTATTAAACAGTCTCGAGATTCATTTTCATATCTTAAGATGTCCGCTTCGATTAAAGGTGTATTGTTTGGTAACTTCGATCTTATTACATCTAATATTTGATTTCCTAATTTGCGAGCCCGGATGATGTATGACAATATAGATTCATTATCACGTTGAAAAATTTCTCCCATCTCCCCTTTTAATTGATACAATGATTTAGAAGGCTCATACAATTATTTAAGATGAGATAAAAGAGCATTCACCGTCTCGAAAACTTCTCCCCGGATGGCTTCTTGGGCTTCTCCTTCTAATTTAGTCCGCAACATTAATACCACATTTCAGTTGAGTTCTTGAGGTACCATCGCTTGCACTTCTTTACACTCTTCAATAAAATAAGCCAGTGGTATATTCCGACCAGTGAAATAGGGACTGCTTCGACTTCATATTCAATGAAGTTTGGCAAAATCACGTGAATCTGATTCATATTTTAAACTGAAAGTTTCCACTCGTGTAAGTAAAAAATGATTGAATTCAATTACCTGTCGTACTCGTTTGTCTTCTAAACGCGCTCTTTTTATACTTCTAAATCGTTGCTTCCGCTCTCACTCTTCTTTTAGTCGTTTATTATAATTTTTATTATATATATATATGTATATATATATATTTCTTTTTCAATTCGATACACACTCTCTCCTCCGTCCTTTGTTCGGATACACGGTCTTTTTCGATTGCGTACGCACTCTTCCGTAGCCATCTTGTTAGCTTTAATTTAAATGTTTAATCCAAACTATCTCGAACCGTTTCCAAAAAATAATGTTTAGGCATGCTCGGACACCGTGGGCAGTTCACACGCAGATCCCACTTTTGACACCAAAATTTTTATTTATATTACGTCCGGAATGAAATAACGTGTAATTCAGTCCCTTATTTCGAGTCAAAACACTGAAGTCTTTTACTCGGGTAACGGTGACCACGTTATTCGGTGTCGAGCATGGATAGGAATCGGGAAATGTATATGTTTCTTAAATGTAATAAAATAAAAATGTCAGCACTTACTGTATTCGTTGGTTTTATTGAAATTATTGTTTACATCGTACTCTACAACGGATGTTCTGGTGGCTGGACAAGCTTGGACCGTTCCCGAGTTGTTGATGCTGCTAGTTGGCGGCCAATGGTGCGAAGGTGGTTACTTTGCCGGTCGTTTTCCTTGTTTGGTTGTACTGTCACTGAATTTACTGTTTTCGCGATATTCAAGCCTTAAGGAGAGATTGTAAAAGAATGAAGTACCGAGTTGATCTGACGATAATTTTAATTTAGCTTTTTGATTACAAATAGCCGATTACAATAAATAATTAATGTTGTTCCCAAAAACCGAGTTTTTAGTTTAAAAACGAGAATATGTGAACGGAAAAATATAACAAGGTGAAAATAATCAGCGATAACTTCCGGATAATATATGAATAAAAACCGGTGGAAAATGAATCATACATGGCTATGCATGGTCGTATATGGCTCATACATAGCCATGCATGGCCGTACATGGCTCATATACGACCAAACATGGAGCATATATGGCCATACAAACTTTTTTAATACAGTCATGCATGGCCATATGCAGTCATACAAAACCATGTATGGCCCTCCATGGCCTTGTATGGTTCATATATGACCATGCATGACTGTATTAAAGACGTTGGTATGTCCATATATGGGCATATATACTCCATGCATGGCCATGTATGATTAATTTGTCACGGGTATATATATATATATATATATATATAAGAAATCGAGCTGCTTATTACAATTACTTATAAACAGGATGTTGTAGTGTAAATAGGAAATTTTTTTGATATCACTAGCAGCACATTGATGATTATATTTTGCTTTTTCAAAAGTGATTATATTCATTGAACTTTACGTAGCCCAACTAAACTTTGTTGTAACTGTTGGCCGCAAAACCTAGTTGTCGAAGCATCGGTCTTTCATACGGAAGGTCCCGGGTTCGAATCCTACTGATGCGGGTACGGTCATTAATAAGTCTAGCGTTTTTTCTTTGAATGAAAAATTACCATTTCAATAAGGAGTTCAATTATTCGCATATCTGGTAATCTCTGCGTCGGCATATAATTGAAAAAAAAAAAAATTTTTTTTTAATTTGTTTCAAATTTCTATACATAGTCATATCAAGTCATATATGACCATATCAAGCTATGCACAGCCATGCATGGTCATGTATGGTCATGTATGGCCATACATGGTCATATATGGCCATGCCTGGCCAATTTTCATTTATGGCCGTGCAAGGAGCGTTCATACATGGCCATCTATGATTTATTTTTTACAGGAAGAAACAAGTCAATCGTATGATTCAAAGTTAAGTAATTCCTCAAATTTCAAAAGAATGTAACAAAGAACAATCTACGGTAACTACTGATACGCTCGTTACGACAAGTAATGATAACAATGGGCACTAGACCAGACAATAGACTAAAGACTAAGACTGAGGAATACGATTGAAGAGTAAGAGTGAAGAATAATACTGTAACGAATGTGAAACTGATGCTTTAAAATATTTGAATAGCTAGAAAACAAATGCCTTCTTCTCTTGTTTTTATAGATGCGCAACTAAGTTAGTTAGTCATATATTGACATCTTAACAGCAAACATCTGTATATCAATAAACTATATATCTCTTTGCTTTCTTTTACTGCTGTTAATTGTGGTGTTATTATTTCTAATATAAGTGTGTTATTATTGTAGTGTATAAGTGATATTAATTTAAGATACCAGTCACTACAATTTGGTGTCAGAAGTGGGATAAGTGCGCGTAACTTTCGTGTATCGTGTAAGCTTACAAATATTAAATGAGAATAAAAATATCTGTCAAAATATCGTGATGCAACGGAAAAGGCAAAGATTAAAAAGAAAACGATCGTGATTCGTTTGATGTTACTGAAGACGCAAATAGTAATAAATTAAAAAATAAATTCAGTGATCAATTAAACGAGTTTAGTGAAAAAAATTTTATTAATTTGTGCTTAAGTGCGCGTAGTAATATAAATAAATTCGATGATGAATTACATAAGTTCTGTGGATATGTGTTATAGTGTTTAAGTTAATACTGAAAGACTATAAAAAACTAGATACTGTGGTAACTTGTGGGCCCCTTATGTATGCTAGTGAGTAGGCGGGTACTGACAAGAAGGAGGGGAGGTGGTACACAACTAAGTTTTTGTAAAGCTTCTCTAATTTGAATAAAAAAAAATGGAAGATCCGAGTGAAATAATGGCTACCGGCAAGTAGAAGGCCCGGCCTTCTGATAAAATAGATAATGATGCCCGAACCCCTCGGAGTAGGGAGAAAGAATAAAAATGGGTGGGTAAAAGGGTACCCTGGATAGTACTTCTTCTTAGGGAGATGGATGCGGCCGTGCTTAGGGAGGGAGTAGGGAGGAGGGACTGATAAGGGAAGTATTTTTCTAGTAGGGATGCTCAGTAACAAAGGGGAATGTATGACTCAGGTGAACAATTTCTTGGGATAAACAAGTAAGTAGGTTAGAAGTGCAAGGGACTAGATCTTATAATGGAAGACAAGGAGTTATGACTGCGAACCGGCAGGCTTTAAAGTTAAGAAAGACTTTTAAAATTGTAATCCGGGTTATAATAAAATTTGGCGCCGGCATGGCTGCCTCTTTGTTGAGTAACTTGGCTGATAAGAGATACCGAAGTGGTATCATATTTAACATAGATTTCAGCTATGACTTGTAATATTTTTGAATAATACAATGGAATCCTGAAAATTATAACAAGCTATCACGTATAATTTTTATATCACCGGATACAAGTAAGCCTCGACAAACATCGGGTAGCAGCCTGTTAGCTTATCACGAGCACAGAGACCAGCCGAAAGATTCTAACTACTATTATCATTTTTTTTAAGTACTGATTCTCGGAGAGTCAGCTATTGCCTTATATCACGGCATCATCTACATGACCTGAATAGGTATTGATTTTCCTCATCAATCTCCTATTATGGGCTCTTGCGAGAGAAATAACGGGATTTATGGAACTGATAATTCTAGCAATTAAAGAAAACCTATTTTTTTTTTTATTTAACCAAATAAATATGACATGACGTATAAAATACTTCTTAACCGTTTTACAGCGTAACACAGTCTACCGTAGAGACAATGTCTAAAGGTTTCTATAACAAAGAGAACTGCGACCATTTCTTTTTCTGTAGTAAGATAGTTTCTTTCATGTTTATTTAGGACTCTAGAAGCGGCGGCTACCATAGGATCTTCGCCAACCTTACCTTGTGAGAAAATTGCAGTGACTGCGTAACCTGATGCCTCAGTCGTTACAATAAATCGTTTTTCAAAGTCTGGATAATGTAATATCGGAACTGAACATAATTTATGTCATAAGGTTTCAAGAGCCACTTGATGATTTGTGGTCCATTCGAACTTTACATTTTTACTTGAAAGGTCCGATAAAGGCTTCGCAATCATTGCAAAATCTTTGATGAAACGACGATAGTAAGCATGGAGACCAAGAAATTTTCCCAATGATTTAACAAACTCTGTGAACTTGGCAATTGACTCTTGAATTTTCGACCGAAAATTCTTGGGATCAATTGTACTACATAGGTACCAAATCGTACCACCCATATTTCCGTTTGTACCATAATGACTATTGAGATACAGTGAGCCCTTAAAAAGGGCTGAAAAAAAAAAACATTTTTTTTTAAAAACGATCGTTTACAATCATTAATTAGTATTTGCACTCGATTCTGCCGCTCTCAATTTTATCATAAAATTACAATTATTGAGAAAGTTTAAGGGCTGCTGAAGGGATTTTCTTGCATTCCTCCTAGGTCACTAAAAATTTTTAACATTTCATAATACTATGTTTGTAATCAATTGTACAAGTTGTAAAAGCTAACAGGATCCGTTCTATTGCGATTTGACTGAAACTTTGTACTCACCACCAATTAATGATAATATTTTAGAACCCAATTATACCACTTTAAATTGCCTTTTAAAGAAAGCTCTCATACCTAAATGCCATAAGGGCCATATTAAAGATTCTAATGCTTTTCATCTGGAACTTTGTACTTGCTACCAATCAATTATACTCCGCTAGTACCCAAGTGTATTACTCTCAATTGTGAATGAAAGCCCGTTTAACTATGTAAATGACATAAATACCATAGTAAAGATTCTACCACTATATGCCTGGAACTTTGTATTTGTCAACAATCAATTGTACTCTATTAGTACCCAATTGTACTACTTTTAATTTCCATTTACAGCAAGGTCTCAAACATAAATACCATAAGGGCCATTGTGAAAATTCTACTGTTATTCATCTGGAACTTTTTACTCGTCATCACACAATTGTACTCCGTTAGTACCCAATTGTACCACTTCTAATTGCCATTTAAAGAAAGTTCACATACCTAAATGCCATAAAGGCCATAGTAAAGATTCTACTGCTTTTCGTCTAGAACTTTGTACTTGCCACCAATCAATTGTACTCCGTTAGTACCCAATTGTACCACTCTTAATCGCGAATAAAAGTAGGTTGAACTATCTAAATTGCAGAAGGACCATAGTAAGTAGTGCTCTATATGGCAATTAAAAGTACTACAATTGGGTACTAATGGAGTACAATCGATTGTTGTCAAGTACAAAGTTCCAGACAAATAGTAGTCGAATCTTTACTATGGTCCTTATATCATTTACATTGTTAAACGGGCTTTTATTCGTAATTAAGACTAATACAATTGGGCACGGAGTAAAATTGATTGGTGGCGTGTACAAAGTTCCCAATGAGACGCAGTGGAATATTTATCATGGCCCTTTTGTCGCTCACTTATGAAAACGTGCTTCAAAAGGCAATTAAATGTGGTACAATTGGGTTCTAGCATATTACCATTGATTGGTGGCAAGTACAAAGTTTCACTCAAATCGCAAAAAAATATCTATAGTCACCCTTGTGTTATTTGCTATCTAGAACGGATCCTGTTAGCATTCACAACTTGTACAATTGAGTACTAATATAGTATAATGGAATATTGAAAATCTTTAGTGACCTAGGAGGAAGGCAAGAAAATCCCTTCAGCGGCCCCTAAACTTTCTCAATAATTGTAATTTTATGATAAAATTGAGAGCGGTACAATCGAGTGCAAATACTAATTAATGATTGTAAACGATCGTTTTTCAAAGAAAATGTTTTTTTTTTCAGCCGTTTTAAGGGCTCGTAGTATTTCAATAGCCATTATGGTACAAACGGAAATATGGGTGGTACGATTTGGTACCTATGTAGTACAATTGATCCCAAGAATTTTTGGTCAAAAATTCAAGAGTCAATCGCCAGGTTCACAGAGCTGATTTAACATTAGCATAACGTAAACCAACCCGGAGTCGTATATGGTCACCCAAGTGTATTAAAAAAAAAAATATAATTAACGATAAGAATTACAACTCAAAATAATAAATAATTATAAATAAATTAGAGGTGTGCCTGGACCAGCTCCTCAGGCTGGGATAGTGCACGAGGGCGCCAGCCCGTTTTTACAAAACGGACAAAACCAATAACAATCAGGGGAGAGATCACGGGACAAAATCTCGAGCGAGAATGTATGCACCAAGCGGAATGACAACCAAACAAATATATAATGAATAAAAATAATGATAAGGAATAATCGCTACTAAATATATCCAGGAAACAAATAAATAAATATTGGCTATCACTGGGTTCCTTTTACGAAATTATTTAATTCAAAATATATTTAAATAAACTCAACAAATGATAACAATACTTGAATAATTAATGTAATTAATTCTTTATAATAAGATTTGATTGAATAATGATATGCTCATAGAAGCCAAATAATAATAATAATCAATTCACTTTAAATAATATTATTAAATTATCCACTGGGGGAAACCAAATTACACACTACAAAGTTTTACCCAATATGATTAATATAGATTTTAAACAAATAAAATAATACTAATCTTTTTTTTTATTTTATATTCTTTATTCTGGGGAGAGAAAGACGCGGGTACTCAATACATATTTGGCAACACTGGGTTGCATACCATTAAATTATAGAATAAATTTTACCCAGACAGATAATATTTTAAGTATTGTTTGAAGACAAGAAGCTACATACGCTATCCTTGTGACGCCGAATATATTCAACTTATTATAACAATAACTCAGGTTCAATTATTTATGCAACAAATACCGCGATCAACTCTAATGAAGGACCAGCGATAGCCGATGCAACAAATGATGACACAGTTGACTTACCGGCGTTGATAATAATTTACTTCTGGAGCTATTTAGCCATAAACAATACTCAAACTATACTTTTGACTTAATATAATAAGATACTAATTATCCAAATTAAACAAATTTTAACTCTGTAATTATTCCACTAAGGCTACTGGACCCGAACAATTTACTCAAAAATAATCACGGGCAACAACACATCCTTTCTTTACAAAATCCCGGTCCTCTCTGATTATTTTTCGTTGATTTTTCTGAAGGAGGGGTATCTTTCCCGTGTTATCCCCTCTCATGACCTCGGACCCGAAATTTTCAATTAAAATAAAATATTTAAAATCATAAAACGACCTGAGTTATGTTATAAAAATAAGTTAAATAATATTTCCTATTTATCCACATAAACATAATAATTATTAACCCTTTAAACGATAACATAATAATTATTTCAGTGCACCACGTGGCTGGAGAAAAATATTGAATTTTATTCCCACTATATCGACTTACTCTCACTTCGGTCGATATTTTTATGTATGCTCCACACACACGCGTGGTACTGACTGAAATGAAAATATCGATTAAGTATATAAATTCAAAATAATTATAAAAACATTTATATCAACATAATAAACAATAATATCAATAAATTCATAATTAAATCATACTAAAATAATTTATCAAAACAATATAAATATTTAAATAATAATAATTAAATGGGCTTGATTTGAGCTAGGAGGTGTTTTTAAATTGACGGCGTGATGGAAAAGTGCGCGCAACGATTCACGTTTGAATCGCTACGTGACGTTAGTAAGAACTTTGAATACTTTGAGTGCTTTCATTTTATTTGGATCAGGGTTGACGCCAGCAGCTGATATTAGATGACCTAAATACATTACATCTCTTTTAAGAAATTTGCATTTTTCTGTTTGAAGTGTTAAGTTTGCAATGCGCAGGCGTTCTGCAAGTTTTATAAATTAAGTTGCATGCTCTTCGAGCGTCGTGCATAAATTACAATATCATCTGAATATACGAATAAATCGAAACCTTGTAACCCTCTAAAACCCAATAGTCCAATCAGTTAAGCTGATACAGTTACCCAGCTGTAAGTCTGTAATTACTTGGATATTGATACCTTAAAAGTTGTCTCAAAACCTACATATGGTCGGATGTACGCAACTATTAAATTTCAAGGTCAAAGGTCACAAAAGTCGATTTTTCGCGCTTTTTATGTAAATATCTCATTTCCTATGAGTTTTTTGCCATTTGTATTGATTATTAATATTGTAGAATACAAAATTCTCTACAAATTTTTTTTTTAAATTTTTTATACGGTGAACCGTTTTCGAGATAGAGGGTGGAGAGCGCGCGGACACAGGATCACTTCAGGTCAACCGGTGCCTCCGGTATAAAACGCGCCATATATAGTTGATGAACTATCGATAAATTAAAGATTATAAATATTGGCCAATTTTTATCAACTATTATATTCTATTTTATCATTTTCTTCATGCATTAAATCTATATCTATTCAATAATACCGATAACCGTTTCCTAAAATTAAAAAATAATTAAGGGAAAAACTTCAATCATAATATAATTATATTCCCATTTATATTAATGACATTTTAAATAGCAAATAATTAAGTGCATCTTCATTAAAATCTGTAAATTTGAAAATCCTTCCATTGCGTCAAAAATTATACCTGAGGATTATACGGGCCCCTATTATACACTACGGACCGTTCTATTTATAGCCAGTAGGGACAGATGTTTAATTGTATTGTACAGTTACGACCGTCTTCTCTTTATTTAAGTCTTAATCGTATTTTGGCAACTACGGACGTACAATTTCAAAAACTATGGCTGATTTGTGTTTTCTATGTAATAAGTTAGGTTCTGGAGGTGAATCGCTTATTGAAATAGTGCGCGGTATGAAATCTTTACGAACTGCAAGTGTCGAACGAAACGACAGAAAAATGGATTATTTAAAATCAGTAACCTCTGTTAAAGTGAATGAAAAGTGCTAAAGTGTTTACATTAGGAAAAACTGTGTCCAAGCAGCAAAACGGAAACAAGAAGGAGAAACAATAACTTCTCCATTAGTACTCCGTAAAAAAAGAGGTGAAGTGTTTGATTTTAAGAATCAATGTTTATTTTGTGGAGAAGTTGCTGATGAGGCTGCAGAGAAAAAGAAAAGAGAAAAATACAGGCGGAAAATAAAAAATGTGAGTACTCTTGAGATCAAAGATACTGTTATCAAAAAAACAGAAGATCATGGGGATGATTTCGGAGAATTGGTGAAAAGTCGTATAATTTTACAGTATGATTTGATCGCTGCTGAAGCAAAGTACCATGCTGCTTACTTTACAAACTTTTCAAATAATTCATTATCATCATCGCCTCTTGAGATACCTCGTCAAGATAATCAAGTTACAGAAGCTATGTTAAAGATTTTCAATTACATCGAAAATAGGAATGATTCTCAATTCACACTAAAAGAGCTTAAAGATGTCTTGACAGGGTATGTGCCAGATGATAAAACTATCATTGCAAGACTACAGCAGAAGTACTTAACCGATATCGTAATTACGAAGAAAGTTGGAGCTTTCACAATCATTTCTTTCCGTGATTTACAAGCTAATATTCTATCAAAAGCTTGGTACGTAAGTAAAAAAATAGATCGTGAAGCAGAAAGGCTAAGAATTGTAGAAGCTGCCGCAGCAATTATTAGAAAAGATGTCCGAACATCTATAGTTGAAATTACATCTTATCCACCTCCTAGTAAAATGTTGGATATTGTTATTCAAGAAATTCTAAAAACTTTATTACATTCCTTAGAAGACTTCATCGTCAAAAACAGGAAAGGACAAATTGATCATTTAGAAACAAAATGTACTTTACTAAGCCATGCAATTATGGCTGCCATACGGGGAACGTTCTTTTTGATCACAGTTACTTTTGAGCCTTTCTGTATTTCTTCACAGAAGACATAGATCTAAAATACTATTGGATATTATATCTCGTTTGGGATTTGTAGCTTCTTATAGTAGTACAGTACAGTATGAAGTTTCAGCAGTTTATCACCCACAGCCAGGTATTTTATCATCAGAGTCAGGTGCACTTGTACGATATGTTGGAGACAATGCTAATATAAATGTCCAGACTCTTGATGGTAACAACACTCTTCATGTTATGGGGATTATTGAGATAGTAACTCCAAAAAATGCTGTTCTCTACGATGAACAGAAACAAAAATGTACAACCAAACCAAAAGCGAAAGAGTTGGCAGCCATATCACATGTATCTTTACAAGTTTACGATTAACCAGTCGTACCTCGATACAGTAAAGTTCAAGTTGAAAATCTGCATGACGGTCGAGCACTAACAGAAAAAACAATCAACGGAACTGATTTTTTGTGGTTATACGAAAAATGGTGGGATATTGCATCGTTGCCAGGGTGGAACGGTTATCTTGAGCAGCTCACTAAAAATGAAATGAATTTTTCAACATCTCAGGTTATGTTTCTTACTTTTATCGATCATCCTGCCAGTAATGTAGACACAATTTACACAACTTTACTTTGCGCTCTCGATATTGCCAAGTTACACGGACAAAAAACGTGTGTAATTACTTTTGATCAACCCCTCTACTCTAAAGCACGTGAAATGGTAGCTGCGTCAGATTCTAGCTCAAACTTGTGTAAAGTCGTTATGAAATTAGGAGGATTCCATATGCTCATGTCTTTTCTTGGAAGCATGGGATACATAATGGACGGAAGTGGCCTTAAGAAAGCTCTTGGTAATAAAATATACGCACCGAATTCTGTTGACAAGATGCTGAGCGGTCACACTTACTCAATAAGCATCAAAGGCCATATATTGGTACGACATGAAGATTGAAAATGGTACGTTGAATGAGTTAATACAGCAAATCACTTCTCGAGATGTATCCTTCTAAAACGTAAAAGGATTTATGGCTACCTCTAACATTTTTCTTTCAACATTTCTGGACAAACTGGATGATTTCAAAGCTTGAGGTCCAACAGCACAATTGTGGGTGCAATATTTGAAATGGTTACAATAGCACTTGATTTTCTTCGCGCTGAAAGACTTGGGCTTTTCCAAGAACACCTTGATGCAGTGCGCAGGATGCTGCCATATTTTTTCACGCCAGTGGTCACTTCTTACATGCAAAATCAGCCCACCTGTATTTGCAAGATATGCTCAAGCTAGAAGAAACTGTGGATGAGCAAACTTATGAGAATTTCAGAAATGGATTCTTCACGGTGAAACGAACAGAAAAATATAATTCAGGTACATGAACAGATATGGTCATCGAACAAAGTCTCATGAAATCCATGAAAGCCGAAGGAGGAGTATCTCGTGGTCAAAGTACGAAAGAAAGTGTTTTGTGTAAATGGGTATTTGCTATGTACGCCACAAATACTATTTGTGAGGAAATGGAGTAGTTCTGTAACATCTCCTTAGAGTCGACCGAGCAACACGTAGATTCCAGAGACTCAAGAGTGAAAAAAGACAATGCTGACATAAATATACTATTTGATTGGTTTGATCTTCATGATCCTTTTCCAAATACTACGCAGTTGATATCGATAGCTTCTGGAATTGTTGGAAATGAGCAAATTAACTGCCACAGAGCTTATGAAATAAGATTAGAGTCGATGAAGAAGATCACCGGCTTATTATTTAATGAAATAAAGTTGAAACGTTCCGAAAAAGTAATGCCGCTTTCCAGTGTTAACAAATCTGTAAAAATAAATGATTATAAAGTTGCAGTGGATTCATTATTACTCTTCCAAAGAATTACTGTTAGCTGACAATTTGAAAGTAATCTTGAAGAATATCTTCAATATGAATTGAGTCTGTATCCAACAGCTCTATTTGATAATGACGACATGAGAAAAACAACAAAATCGTCCCAATGGATTTTGTTCTCAATGAAAATAATGTGACGTTCATTATTGACGGCGGATTTCTTTTTCATCATGTTGTATGGAGCAGAGAAAATACTTTTTCTATTTGTAAAATGAGCGAATAAAACTAATGGATCTGGTTTAGGCGAGTTTTGTTAAACAATTAAAAATTACACAGATTTTATTATAAATTAAATTATAGATTTATTTACACTGATTTACACCTTAAAATTATGAGAAATATATACAATAGCGAATGCAACTAGATAAATTTATACGCGATAGCGAATGCAACTCAGATATTTTATTCACGTATAAAAATTGACACGTGGTCAGTAGCGGTTACTTCAATAATAATTAATTAACAATTAACTTATTATCACAAGAATAATTTATTTATTCTCAATAAATAGCAGCCTTGATTTACTGACTAAGAATTGAGGATAATTTAGCGTAGCGATTTGATTTAGTTTCACACAAGTTAATAAGCGAAGCGGTTCAAGCACGAGGTTGCACGTAGCAAAGACACGTTGTAGAATCTCTGAGCGAAGCGGTTAGACAGATAGTTGTAGAAATGAAAATTGGTAGCGTCGTTGAGTCGTCGAGACGCTTGGTGTCGACGTGGCAGCCTTGCTGCCTATAACGAATTTTCCCATTGGCTTAAAAGCGCGCCAACAGGAAGCGAATTTTGTGATTGGTCAGCTTGTAGCGGGTTCTCAGGACGTCTTGACACGATCCTGAGTTAGAAATAGTATGTGCCGGGCCCAAATAGCGAGTGACCCGGCACTATTCTGACCTTCAGTTAGTAGCGAGCTCGGCTTCTCCCGAACCGAGTGGAAATGCACGAAGCTTGATTTAAATTAATCAAGCTCGTGACTGAACATTCTCCCCAGCGCTGGCGACTGTGTCGACTGGATTGTCTTCTGGAGAGTGCACTGGTAGTACACACAGCTTAGCGATTGGTCGTACAAGTTCCGTGGTAGCGGTCTTCAGCGTGACTACTCGAGTCAGGCCATCTCTGCCTGGATGTAATGCGAGTACTCGAGCAAGCGGCCATTTCGATGGTGGGAATCTTTCATCAGTCAACAAGACTAATGAACCCACTTTGATGTTGTTTTGCGGATTATGCCACTTCGAAATAGATTGATGACGTTGCAGGTACTCTGATGACCATCTACTCCAAAATCTCTGGAACATTTGTTGTAATTGTTGCCAGCGTGACAACGTAGCTGAATTATTTTCCAGTAGCGAGGGCCCAGGTACGGCGATTAGTGGTTCACCGATGAGAAAATGTCCAGGAGTTAGAGCGGTTAAATCTGCAGGATCTTCAGATAGCGGAGCGATCGGTCTTGAATTTAACACAGCCTCAATTTGTGTTAAGACTGTAGCGAGTTGGTCGTAAGTCAATAGCGATTCACCAATAGTTCGTATGAGATGGAACTTGATTGACTTTACGGCTGCTTCCCACTTGCCACCAAAGTGGGGAGCACTTGGTGGGTTGAACTTCCAGTCTGTGCCATCTGTAGCGAGTAAATACTGAAGTTCTTTTAGCTGTCTCGATCCTGCTGCGAATTCTTTCTTTAGCGTGGCGTCTGCTCCTACAAAATTTGTACCACAGTCCGAGTATAGGATACTGCAGGCGCCTCTTCGACTAGTGAATCTTCTAAATGCTGCGACGAAAGCGTCAGTAGAGTAATCGGTGACAATTTCAATATGTATAGCGGACGTAGCGAGACATACAAACACAGCGATCCATCCTTTATAGGTTTTGGCACCTCGACCTTGGAAAGTCTTCAGTGTTACTGGCCCAGCGTAGTCTATTCCAGTGTGTAAGAATGCTTTAGATGGTCTTACACGAGCGGATGGCAATTGTCCCATTAATTGTTGTGCGCGAACACCTCTATGTCTCGTGCACACGACGCAGCGAAGAATGTGTGATCTGACTGGAACTCGACCACCTTCTATCCAGACAGATCTCCGTAGATCAGCGAGAGTCAATTGAGTTCCCCCATGGTATGTTCTTCGATGCGAATGATCTATCAATAGCGTACTTAAGCGTGATGACCTTGGTAAAATAGCTGGATTTTTCTGTTCATCATCCAGCAGCGAATTCTTCAAGCGACCGCCAACTCTGAGTACTCCGTTGTAGTCGACGTAGGGAATCAATTTAGCGAGATGATGACTTCGGTGTAGAGAATCACCATCCTTCAATAGTTTCAGCTCTTGCGAATAGTACTGACTTTGAGTATACTTGATCAGCAAAGTCTTAGCGAGTTCCAGGTCAACTGTAGAGAGTGGTGTGTCCAGTGTGGACTGTGGCACTTTTTTAAATTTAGCGATGGCACGAAGACAGATTCCAAGCGTGCGAAGTAAAGGTGACAACTTAGAGAATTTTTCTAGTAGCGTGTATAGCGGGTGTGAATCTGCCTTGAAGATGGTAAAAACCAGACCTGGACGTTCTTCAAGATGTGATACCGTCTGCGTAGGGATATCAAAAGATGGCCAGTTATCTTTTGATTGACTGAGCCACTTTGGTCCCGTCCACCATAGCGAATGCTGTTCTAGTTTGGCTGCTGTTAAACCTCTTGAAGCGCAGTCAGCTGGGTTAAGTTTTCCAGGAACAAAATCCCAGTTGACACTTGGTAGCGATTCTTGAATCTTGGTAACTCTGTTGCGAATGTAGACTTTCCATCTAGCTGGGTTGTTTCGTATCCACGTTAAGGATACAGCGGAGTCTGTCCACATGAAAACTGGAACGTTTTCAAGTTTCAAAACCTTCTTGACGTAGAGTATCAGTTGAGCGAGTAAGACAGCGGCATTGAGCTCCATTCTTGGTATAGTTATAGGCTTCAGTGGTGCAACTTGTGTTTTGGCACACACTAGCGAGATATTGGAGCTTCCAGTAGCGTCAGTAACTTTTAGATAAACTACAGCAGCCATAGCGAGTTGTGAAGCGTCAGAGAATCCATGTAATTCAATTGATACACCATTTTTAACATGATTCCAGCGAGGTATCTGAATCTTCGAGATCTGATGTAGTTCATCTCGAAACAAATTCCATTCTTGAAGAAGCGACGGTGATAGCGTAGCATCCCAGTCAAAGTTCTGCAGCCAGAGCTTCTGCATGAACATCTTGGCTCTCACGATAATCGGTGCCAAGAAACCCAGTGGGTCAAACAAGCGAGCAATTTCAGATAAAATTGTGCGTTTAGTTGTTGGTGATGCTTCTGGAAGCGAATATCCGAACTGGAATTTATCCTGTGTTGAATTCCAGGTTAGCCCGAGCACTTTTACTGTAGTATCCCCAAGCTCTCTTGGTGTATCTTCTTGGGTTTCACTTGGAGCGACTTGAGAAAGTAATTCAGTTGAATTACTTGCCCACTTGGCAAGCGGAAAACATCCTGTGGCGCACATATTTTTTGTGTCGAGAGCAACTTGGATTGCCTCAGCGAGTTCATCTGCACCTCCATAGATGTCGTCAACGTAGCGTGTATTAGTTAGCGGTTCGACAGCCTTCGGAAATTTTTTCCCTTCGTCTTCAGCGAGTTGTAAGAGTGCTCTTCCAGCGAGATATGGAGCCGATGTTGTTCCATAAGTAACAGTAGCGAGTGCAAATACTATTGGGATGTCATCTTCGTCAAACCAGAGTATGCACTGTAGATGATGATCTTCCTTGTCAACTGCAATCTGACGAAACATTTTTGTAACGTCAGTAGCGAATAAATAGCGATGGCACCGAATGCGAATAAGTACATCACTGATGTCAACTTGGATCTTTGGGCCCACATGAAGTATCTCGTTGACAGATACGCCAGATGTAGTTTTCCAGGACCCATTGAATACCACTCTGAGCTTGGTGGTAGTGCTCTGCTCTTTCAGAACCCCATGATGAGGCAACAGGTAGCTGTTCGGTGGTAATTCCTTTAATTTCAGACGTTTCATGTGCCCCAAGTCTTCATACTCCTTCAGGAAGTCGAAGTACAACTTCTTGTAGACTGGATCAGCTTCCAGTCGTTTGCGAAGACGTAGTAAAGCGTATTGTGCAGCTCTGAGCGAATCACCCAGTTGACTTGGCGAAGATTTAAGCGGCAAGCGAACGACATATCGACCATCAGACTGTCTGTAGTGTGTATTGACAAAGTGTTGTTCACACTCTTCTTCTTCTTCAGTATAGCGTGTAGCGAATTCTGTCTGTGGCTCTTCTTGGTACCAAAACTTGGTTAACAAGTCTTGTAGTTGATCATCAACAGCGACATGATGACCATGAGCGGTCAATTTTGATGTAGCGGTGTCCACAGATCCATATATGATCCAACCAAGTGATGTTGACTGAGCGATTGGGTCATTTTCACTTCCTTTTCGTATTTTAGCGTTGATTATATGTGCAGCTGGTGCTGCACCCAGAATGATGTCAATAGGTCTTGATGTCAAGAAGTCTGGATCAGCGAGTTGTAGCCCAGTTATATGCGGCCATTTCTTCTTCTTAGTTAGCGTAAATGACGGTAAGTTTACCGTCAATAGAGCAAGCACATGAGCTTGGATGGTAATAGAAGCGTTGTTGTGTAGCGAATGCAGCGTCATCTTGCATGACCCAAGCGAATGCCCAGCTGACACATTACCAATTCCACGTAATGGTACAGCTGCTTTACTGAGTTGAATATCCAGCTTCTTGATTAGCGAATGCGTCACAAAGGATAACTCCGATCCTTGATCAATAAGTACGCGGGCTGTACATGTACTTCCTGTTAGCGAATTCAACTTAACAATAGCGGTAGCGAGTAAAACATTGAGCGAATGAGCTGAAAGCAGACTAAGTTAGCGAATTCAAAACAAAAGTTACCAAAATTGGAACTATTTGTTACCTGGGTCAGCTACAGGAGCGTCCTGTGCTGGTTTAGCGGCAGCACCATCGTCAAGATGAGTCGACGTGTGATGTGGCTGATCACAATGGCGGCACTTCTGCTTAGTCCTGCAGTCAGCGTAGCGATGGCGTCCCAAACAGTTAAAGCATAAGCGGTAATGCTGAACAATCGTCCTTCGGTTCAGTGGCGACGCCTTCTGGTAGCTGGGGCAAAATAGAACGAAGTGCTTCTCCCTGCAGATTGGGCACATGCCCGGTTCACTCGTACGCTCCTTGGGAGTGAAAGCGACGTAGCTAGCGGAACCGGTGGATGTAGATGGCGTTGATCTAGCAGGAGTAGCGGATTTACTGCTCCCAAACTTAACTTGTTTGGTTGTAGCGGCTGACTTAGCGTAAGACTTTGGTGATAGTGGTCTCTCACTGGTACTCTTAACTTGCGTTGAGGTTATTTTAGCGCCAATCTCTGAGTTTTCCCACGCACGAACCTTGGCCTTGAGCATATCGTGCAGCTGTTGGTAAGTGGGAAACTCATTGGATAACCCAAGCGAAGCCATCCATTCCACCCTCAGATCTGAAGGCAAGCAGCGAACAGTCAAACGAATTAAAAAGGGGTCCAACTCACCAATTGGAATTCCCAATGCAGCGATAGCGTCCAGCGATTTTTTGTTAGCGAGTAACAGTGCGTCCAAATCAGCAGCAGAGTGTGAAGTTAGCGGTTGGCGATCCAGCAAATCATCGATATGCATATCGAGCAATCGACGTGGATTTGTGTAGCGAGTATTCAGCAACTCCCAAGCGGGTTGGAAAGCGTCATCTGTGATCTGGAGATTAGCGAGTAATGCAGCGGCCTCACCTTTTACCTGCGTCTTCAGGTAATGCATCTTCTGAGACCCAGTTAGCGAATCTTCATTAATGACGAGAGACGTGAACAAGTCCTTGAACGAGTCCCACTCGTCATACGACCCTTGGAAAGTTGGCAGCTTGATTTGTGGCAGGTTAGATTTATGCACTCCACCAAAGTAAGCGGTCTGATCGTGATTAGCGGGCTGAACTTCATGAGCAGGTTCTGGAGCGGGTCTAGCAGCGCTGAGTCTCACTCTGAGCTCTGTGTATATGAGATTAGCTGTACCGTATGCATTACCTGTGTGATATTCATTTTCGACGATCTCAAGCACATCATCGAATAGTCTCTCATGAGTTGTGTTGAAGCGATTCCACAAATCATTGAGAATAGCGAGTTCAGCATCAATAGCGGCGGCACCTTGGTTAGCTAGTACAGCGTCAGTTAAGCGAGCAGACATATTGCGCATCGTGTCGATGCGGTTCATTTGAAGAGCGACTTGAGCTTCGGCGGCCATCTTGGTTTGACGTGGCACACAAAATGGACGCGATGACGTGAACCCGACGCTAAGTTTTCGATCTTTTTTTTTGATTAAGTGTCCTTTTTACACCGGTGTGTAAAATAGATCACCCTGGGCAGCACTCTAGCAGTGCTCAGCAATGCCCACGGCACTTAGCGATTTTCACGACACAGAACTGACACTACACTTTTTCTCACAATTTTTTTTTTTTTTTTTTTTAATTTAAAATAATTTTTTAATTGTTTAAATTTCGCCAGATCCGGCTCGAAGGACCAAAATGTAAAATGAGCGAATAAAACTAATGGATCTGGTTTAGGCGAGTTTTGTTAAACAATTAAAAATTACACAGATTTTATTATAAATTAAATTATAGATTTATTTACACTGATTTACACCTTAAAATTATGAGAAATATATACAATAGCGAATGCAACTAGATAAATTTATACGCGATAGCGAATGCAACTCAGATATTTTATTCACGTATAAAAATTGACACGTGGTCAGTAGCGGTTACTTCAATAATAATTAATTAACAATTAACTTATTATCACAAGAATAATTTATTTATTCTCAATAAATAGCAGCCTTGATTTACTGACTAAGAATTGAGGATAATTTAGCGTAGCGATTTGATTTAGTTTCACACAAGTTAATAAGCGAAGCGGTTCAAGCACGAGGTTGCACGTAGCAAAGACACGTTGTAGAATCTCTGAGCGAAGCGGTTAGACAGATAGTTGTAGAAATGAAAATTGGTAGCGTCGTTGAGTCGTCGAGACGCTTGGTGTCGACGTGGCAGCCTTGCTGCCTATAACGAATTTTCCCATTGGCTTAAAAGCGCGCCAACAGGAAGCGAATTTTGTGATTGGTCAGCTTGTAGCGGGTTCTCAGGACGTCTTGACACGATCCTGAGTTAGAAATAGTATGTGCCGGGCCCAAATAGCGAGTGACCCGGCACTATTCTGACCTTCAGTTAGTAGCGAGCTCGGCTTCTCCCGAACCGAGTGGAAATGCACGAAGCTTGATTTAAATTAATCAAGCTCGTGACTGAACACTATTATTTTCGATAAATACATGAATTATTTACAAAGGCATTACAGTTCCAAAATGATTGTTATATTTGACGGATAATCAGACTACAGTAAGAACGTAAAAGCTATGGAGCAGCAGAGAAGAACTGTTGTACTTTCAAAAACGTATGAAGTCTGTTTCAATGGAACAATGGTTGTACCAGTTACACAAGAAAAATTCTTATCAAATCGAAATAACAAAGATATGCTAATTAATATGTTAATTGAAAAATTACAAGCTGCAAATATTAATGCTAAACAAACCAGAGATGATACGGATGTTCTTATTGTTGAAACTGCCATTGAAGACTCGAAGTCTGAAAAAACTGCAGTTATAATAGGAAAAGATATTGATTTACTTGCTGGGTGTACACTGTCTTACGAACAAGAAATTTTCTTTAAAAAATTGGGAAAGGAAATGTAAAAACGGAGATATACTCGACTAAATGTTTGATAATTATCCTCATTCTAGAACACATATTTTTTTTTCTGCACGCATTAAGTGGCGGTGACACAACTTCTGCGCTTTTTAAAAAAGGAAAAAAATCATTTTTAGAAGTTTTTGAGAAACTGACAAATTTGTATGAACTTGCTGCAACATTTAAGGAAGAAAATTGATCAGCCCAGAGATTATTAGAGAGTGGAATTCAAACCTTATTGGCAGTCTACAATGATCTGGAATCTGTGAAAAGTCTCGATCATCTTCGTTATATGCATAACGTCAAGTCTACAAAACTTAGTAAACCTGTGCAGCTTTCAAATATTCTACCAACAAGTGCACCTGCTCATTAACATCTCAAACGTGTATATTATCAAGTTTAAACTTGGTTAGGGCATGATTTGGAACCCCAGGTATGGGAGTTGGGCAATGCGAAACGATTTTCTGGAGCCTATCATAACAATTTTACCACTTGCTCCCGAAGATTTGCTAAATACAATGTTCTGCAACTGCAAGAGTGGTTGTGGTTCGCGATGCGGATGCAGGAAAGCGGACTTGCAATGCTCTTTAGCTTGTGGCCAATGTAATGGGCAAGCTTGTCTCAATGCTCTACCATATCAGAGCTACACTAACGAAAATGGAACCTTTGACCCCAAAATCATGGAAGAACTTCAGACAAATGTCGTTGAAGACGAAAATGAAGACCAGTTTGAAATATACCAGCAGCCGGGACACCACGATGAAGAGGAATAAGACAATAAAAATTATAAATTGTAGTTTGTGTACCTTTTATTCCATTTTTTTAATTTTTAATAAAAATAAATGTATTGGATGATATTTTTTAATAAAAAGATTAATTCATAATTTATTTGTTTTTTTTTCCATCATGTAAGAAGTTATTAATATTAATTTCGTTAAAATTCAAATATGATTCTTATATTTTCATTAACAGTTCTGCAATGACATGGGTAGAAAAGTGTTGTTAAATAAATTAATACTGAATACAAAGTGGATAGGTAAGGAAAAAAATTATAAAATAAAATATAATAGTTAATAAAAATTGACTGTTACGTTCTGGCTCTAATTAAATTTAAATAAAAATTTTACAATTTTTTGTTTTTTTTTAAGTCTCGAATTATTTATTCGCTACGGTGGGCGAATAAACGGTTCGATACTTCTTAGAATCATAATAAATAATAAATTAACGAATAGTTACTTTGTTGGCGATATTATTTTTGTCATCACCAACAATGTAACGGAAATCTCTTGCGATAAGGGAATCGCCGTGGCACGCGGATAGTCTAAACAGATGACGACGCATGAGACTCGGGCTACGATAATTCTCTCATAGAGAACCTGAGATGCAGCGTCAACATTTTGTCAACTCTATTGGCTCTATTATATTTTTTTATAACGACTAAATAGTCAGTCTTACGAGAGAGCTCATAGAGCTCGAACCTCGACTCTCCATAAATAAGTAATAAGCCACACTTAATTTTAAATCAAATAACTCCTTATTTCGGGGTTCTGTTGGCACCCCAAGATTTCACCCGTACATTGAGGAACGCGGATACCGGCGATCCTCACCTCCTGTCCTGCTATTAGAAACGCTGACACCGGCGACCTAATAATTAATCCAATCCTGGGCACTGCCACCGGCTGTCCAGGATTATCCAAATCCCACATCTTAATAAACAATATAGAGACAGGTTCGCGCGATACTACACTTCAAATCACGAAAATAAAATAAAATAATCGACGACCACAGCCCAACAGGGGTCTATAGACACTCTAACGAGGCCAAACCTGGACATTAATAGGCAATTAAATATTTAAAAATATTTTAATTAATATTAGAAATTATCTACTATATAACATTGACAAATATATATAATCATTGATTTATCGATATTTTATCAATTATATATGGCGCGTTTTTCGACCGAAGGCACCGTTTGACCTGAAGTGATCCTGTGACCGCGCGCTCTCCACCCTCTATCTCGAAAACGGTTAACCGTATAAAAAATTTTATCAACGAAATTCGTAGAGAATTTTGTATTCTACAATATTGATAATGAATACAAATAACGAAAAACCCATAAGAAATGAGATATTTACAAAAAAAATCGCAAAAAACCGATTTTTCTGAACTTTGACCTTGAAATTTAATAGTTGCGTACACCATACCATATATAGATTTTGAGACAATTTTTAGGGTGTCATTATACAAGTATTAGTAGACTTACAGCTGGGTATCTCGAATTCTGAGGTGAACTCACTATAATGACTGGACTGCAAGTCCATCAATCTTTGAAATGTAGCGCGTGCATTTTTTAAACCAAAAGGCATTCGTGTTAATTGATGAAGACCATAAGGTCTTTTCAAAGCTGTTTTCTTTCTATGTTTACGAGATAGTATAATTCGATGAAAATCCGATTTTAAATCGAAAATTAAAAAGTATATAGCACCACTATGTTGATCGAGAATTTCACAAATTAATAGCAATGGATAGACCATCTTTTTCAGTTTAATCATTGTAATTTTTGTTATTAATTACTAAACCAGTACGTTTGTTACCTTGAGAGTCAAGTTTCTTAGGGACAATTCATGAAGAAGAGCAAAATGGTGAGTTCGATCGCTCAATAATGTCCATCTTACGTAATTCGTCAATATGTTTTTCGATTTCCTCTTTTACAGTAGGTAGATATTGATATTGCCGAGTGTTTACGGGAATATCATCGGTTGTATGTATTTTGTGAGTGATAATATCAATGGATTTGAGAAGCTCGCCAGGTACGTGGAAGAGGTCAAAGTATTCCTGGATAAGGGAAATAACTGCTTTACGCTCTTTGTCGTCAAGGAGATTTAGCCGAAGAAGCTTAAGAACCTCATTAACACGGTCATCTCATGACTGAGTATGATCTCTATGTTCTGTGGGTTTTTTTTTTTTTTTTGGAAGAGGGTGAGGGAAAGTAGTTATTTTGGGGGAGTTCACCCCCCTCCCGATAACATCGCATTCTGATCTACCGACCGTCGGTAAGTGACCGTGCGCGCGCGCTTTTACCGACAGCTGTTTGTCGTGCATGTGCCGACAGATGGTGCTGACGGGCGGGGCGGGTGTCGACGGTGGATGTTGATATGAGATATCAGCAGTGGATATCAGAATGTAATATCAGCGGCGGATATGGTGTAGCCATTAATTTATCTGTTGCTAGTAGAAAAAATGTAAGCTACTTTGAAGCATTATTTGTACGTACATTTTTGTGTTAAAAAAATCTCATATCACGTCATCTTAACCTGTTTTGACTTTTTTGTTCGTTAAATATGGTGGGGATAAAAGAAGCTTTTCCGTTGACGCTTAGTTCTTTATCGTCAGTCTTTCATTCTCATTCTTTCGAATCATTTGTATTCTCTTTTTTATATGGATCAATTAAATGAAGACGAACTAGAGTATTTAGTAAATCATCCACCATACGCTGTGTTTTATACTGAGTTATTACCACGTTATTTTGACGAACCTATTCAGGACTGTGTTAAGAATTTTTTACGTGACCTTCATCTTCTTCAAGATAATTTGGATATTATTAGAACTCGACGTGACATGAAAGTCTGTCCGCACTGTTGCGCGTTAAAAGACTCTGTGAAAAAATTATATAAAAAACTTGAAAATTTGGAAAAATTAGCAGAACGGATCGATAAAAAATAAGCGACAATGGATTATATCATTGATTTCGTTGGGTTTGAGATGCCTGATAAAACGTTCGTTGTAAAAGAATTGTGCGTAGTAGATATAGCTAATACTAAAACCACAGAAGGTATTTATGAGTGTAAACTTTTTCTCTTTCAACCACCATTGGAGTACGATGGCGTAATAACAAAAGAAAGTGTTGATGAGAGTGGTTGTGGCCATGGAATTCGCTGGGACTCTGGTAAAATACCATACGATCAATTTCCAAAAATAATCAAAAAATTGGTGAACACAGCAAGTTATTTTTTTGTTGATGGAAAGCAAAAGGATAAATGGTTGGAGATTATGACAGATTACTCAACATCAATAATCGATATTCAACTAATGAGACATTATTCATTTGAAAACGTGGATAACTATCAGAAGGAAAAATGTCCATATAAAAGCATTCATCGCCGAAGAACACATTCATGTGCCTACCAAAATGTACAACAACTAAAGCGTTGGTTTTTGGATTTCCAGGGTAACGAACCATCATACGAAAGATCCGTACAAATTTATTATCAATTGTCTGATCTGAAAAAAATGCAAAAATGTGATATCGCCTGTCTCGATTATCATTTTCTTCTACGTTTTGCAAGGACTCAAATACGTCATGTGTGGGATAAATTATCACTCGAATTACAGAACAATGATAAATTAAGAGATTATTCATTTTGTATGGATCATTACCCAGCGACTGGTGGTGATTGGGATATCTGTGGAATATGGCATTATCCATACCGAAAAGATTGCCCTAAATGTCAAATGAATAAATAATATCAAAAAGTTATATAATATTCTTATAAACGAAATGTATTGTATTGTACAAGATTATTAATTAAAAATTATATAATATTCTTGTAAAGTAAATGTATTATTCAAGGTTATTAAATAAAAAAAAAAAATTTTTTTATCTATTAAACATTTTTATTTATCTTTCATTATATCATTATACTTTTTTAACATTACAGGTTCAATAATAACGTTTAAGTTATTGATTCTGCGTTTAAATCTTTCTCTATCTCGAGCTGCTTGTTCCCATGGACCTCGTCTAGCTGTTTTGTACGCATAACTCCATGCGAACATATATGTATCGTTGGCGTTAAATTAAATTCCACCACCATTTTTTAGATTAATTTTCTTACAGTACTGCTTATAGGGTTATACTCAATAATCCGATCGTGAATAACTAGACAGTAAGCAGTCGTGTTAGGTGGAAATGGAACTGCTGACTCAAATTCTAAACGTATGTCTACCGGTCCAGACTTGATCGCTTCGTTTTGTTTAGAACAATCAATAACGCACAGTGGCGCGTTATCCAAAAATTTTTTCTTCGCCAGCAGTGGTTCGGATTGTTTATCGTAGTATGAAGACTGAAAATTTGTATACATGCTGTACAATAAAGCATACTGATTTTGATCAATCATTAGATTAAGATCTCCATAAGGATAGCTCTGTGAATTTAAAAATAATTTTATATTTCTAATGCTACAGTGGTCGAATTGACTAGCATTTTTTCTCGCATCATTTTTTCTTGCTGATTGGAATCCAAGCACTACATAGCGTGGTTTTTCAAGCTGAGTTGATGTTTTGACAGCCCAAATGTGTCTTGGTGTTGCAGGTAAAAGTGGATATTCATACAACTCCCAAGTTCTAAAACTAATCGGAATAGATGGATCACCAGTAATATAATTTAACACTTGAATTCTTTCTTTATCTGATAATGTGACGTATGGAACTATCCATTCAATTTTTTGTAGTGTAACTTTATCATTTTCACCTGCGGCTCCTTCTGCTGGATTCTGTATGTATGCATTGATATCGGTATTTGAAATGGTTAAAACTAACTCTAGCTGAACATTTATAAGAATTTTTTGATAATCTTCAGCAAATCCACTCAGTAAATTCAGTGGTATCAAAATATCAAAATAACCATCTGCGTTGGTTAATTGCGTATCATCGTTAGACAACCAACCTACATTCTCTAAAGCACTTAATTCACTGGGGCTAAATGTTAAATATCCTTTCATGAGACTTGTAATGCCAACATTCGAATTTCGATCAATTTCAACACCATTTATAAATAAACGTAATTCTTTAATCATATGACAAATTCCCATGTTAACTAGTCTCGTAGTTTCAGCAACTGCAGTACCATCATTCTTCGTAAATTTACCAATTATATGTAATGCACTTTTACTTGGAAGTATGCTAAAATTTTGATTTTGTATAGTAATTCGAACTTCATCGTTGTTATTCAACGTTGATGACGCATACGGTTGATGTGCATGTAATTCATAGTGTGCAACTGATTCATCGAATATAATTGGCCTCTGATTGTTTAAGATTGTCGCCGTCGCCGCCATGGTCGTGTACACTCGAAACAACAAAAGTAAATTTTTATTTTTTTAATTTTCCACGTAATTTTAATCCTAGGCTCCGGAGAAATTGAATGTTCTGATGTGTTAGCGGTTTGTAGGATTTCCGGTGACTGATGTTCATTGACCATGTTGATGACTTTTTATAGCCACTACCGCTTTTTGTCTCAAATACAATACCCATTATTATTATTAAAGAGATTTCACATGTAATCTTATAGTTATAGTTTCACCTCTAAAGTTTACTAAATTTCCATCCTGATCTACTATCCGTAGTCTTAAATTATGTATAGCATCTACGGAGACTGGAAGGTAAATGATGTGTGATAGTAACTCAACGATCTTAAATCCTGGTGGCACACCCGGGAAAAATTCATGGACAGTATGAACTTTACGTTCATTGATATAGGCTCCAGACGTGATATTGCACTCGACTCTGAGAACGTTGAGCTTCAAAATTGTTACCGGTAAATTTGATAAGTGAGTTTTGTTTGGTTCAAGCATACGATTTGTAAAACCCAAAAGCCGACCAATAGAATCGTTAGGTATGAAATTTACAATCTGATCGCATTTGATTTCACTTCGTAATTCATTGTTGTTTGCTTTTATGCTGATACTTAATTTTGGTAATGTCTTCTGTATATACTTTTCAATATCACCAATTTCATAACTCCCTGTTGGTATCATCACAACTCTCTCATCAACTGAACCAATATTTTCAAAACCCTTTTCAGTCCTTATCCGGGGTACCACATCTGATACATTATTACCCTGCACATCTCTCTTTCTTTGCTTTTTAACAGGTGGTAAGATTACATAAAATTTATTAGCTCCCTCATCAATGTTAGGTATTGAATTAAATGTTAATAATTCTATCAATCCTAGAACATAATTTTTTTTCGGTGACAACTCAATTGGAGGAAAATAATTGGCCTCCAACACCAAGGATGTACCCGTCAACGTTAATGTGAATGACTCAGCCATGACTGATGTATTGTACTCTTAATACCATTAATTTATAGTTGATTATTTAAAAACTTAAGACAAAGATGACCGCAGATAATTGTATCAAACTCTTGATATCTTTTGTGGTTATATTTTACGCTACCAACACCGAGATATTCCATAAGATCCTTAGGCGGTTGCAGATTACCAAAACTATCGAAATAAATTACTCTATTACCTCTTTTCTTGTATGCCACCCAATGCGTTCCAGGACTATTTTTGTCATTAAGGTTTACAATAGCTGCTTCGTATTTATTAGGACCTGATTTTGGTAAATCATTTCGCATGAAAACACCTCGAAAGTACGGAATTTTCATTTCTTTAGCATATCTCAATAAATCGATATTTGTGAGTGCCCGGTGCGGTAGCCTTACTTGTTTTTTTTTATTTACATTTTTAACTCCCTTACCAACACGATATGGTCTTAAATATAAACCCATTCCACGCCGGTAAGGTTTCAAGTATAATCCTTTACCCATAGCTATTTCTTCCATTTTGGAATTGTGACGTTTGCTCTCTTCTAACTGTTGTTTAGCAGCACTCGCATCATTAACAGCTTTCGCTATTCCTGCTGCACCACCAGCTAATGCTCCTGTAGCACTAAGACCAGCAAATAGGGGTATAAGGAATGGAAGTACTCCACCAATTTTGGATGGTGCAGGCAATATACGAGGGAATCTAATATTTTTTTTTCCACCTAATTTTTTAACCTCCCGACGAGCACCTTGAAGAGCTGATTTAATTGGATTATCCCCAGGATGTATAGAATTTTTTGCTGCCGTTACAATTTTTCTTAATGCCACTTGAGGTTTTTTTTTCATTCCCTTCCCCATCTTCTTCACCCGCTTCCCCCTCCTCTTCATCTCCTTCCCCCTCTTTTTCATCCTCTTCCCCCTCACCCCCTTTTTCTTTAAGCCCATTCCGAATCTTCTCTTCATTTTCATAATTTTATTTATACTCCAAGCGGCAGCTTTTTCACCAAAACTTGAGTCTGCCGCTTTTACACGTTGCCAGGCTTTTTCAGCAAGAATTTTATCAGCTGCGTGTCGTGCTTCTAAATTCTCACGATTCTGTGAGTACGCAATATCGTGTTCTTTACATGCAGCATCTAAAGGATTGATACCAGGATCACCACGAGCTAACCTTTCAGTCAACTTTGTACCTGGTCCACAGTACTGATACCCCGGTATATGTAATTCAACGGGTAGCTTATTGATGATCCTGTTGAGTAAACCTTTACCACAAGTTTTTTTTTACGTCTGCACTCCATCATAACAACATGATCACTAACTAAATTTTTATAAAAGCTGCTACTTATATTTATATTACTGAGTCTGTGACATTATGGTGAACCATCAACATGGATTTTAAAAAACGAGAGGCTAAACTACCAGTTATAAATTTTGATAAAATTTTTCAAGGTTCCGGATTGGAAAATAAAAATAAAAGGCATGGTGCATTATTACTCAACAGTTTACGCGCAATATTTTGTGGACCTTCAAATTGTGGAAAAACAAATGCTCTACTTTCACTTATAATACAACCCAATGGATTGAAATTTGAAAATATTTATCTCTACTCAAAATCATTGAATCAACCAAAATACAAGTTTTTGGAATCTATACTTAAACCAATTAACGACATTGGATTTTACCCGTATAATGAGCATGCAGAAGTAATAAAATCTGAAGATGCAAAATTAAATTCACTAATGATCTTTGATGATGTAGCCTGTGAAAAACAAGATCATATTAGAGCATATTTTTGTATGGGTCGTCACCGGAATATTGATAGCTTTTATCTCTGTCAAACGTACACCAGGATTCCTAAACATTTAATACGTGATAATGCCAACTTTTTAGTACTTTTTCGACAAGATGAGATGAATTTAAAGCATATATGTGATGATCATGTTAATACAGATATGTCATACAGCTTATTTAAAGATTTATGCTCGACTTGTTGGAATAATGATAAGTATGGTTTTGTAGTTGTTGATAAAGATAGTGAATTGAATGGTGGCAGGTATAGAAAAGGATTCGATTCTTATTTCAGTATAAATTAATAAGGGAATAGTCATTATTATCATACGCAATGTAAACTTGAGTCTGTCAACATGAAGCGTGAGGAGATAATAAAGCAGAGGGATATATTGCGCAAAATATCTCAGGCCAGTGATGCTATCCGACAGAAACATAAAATGTTAAAGTTGGGTAAAGATATTGCTGAAAAGGCCATGAGTGAGATGTTTAAGCCAATAGTTACACCTTTGCAAAGTCTAATAGACTCATCACCATCAACATCAAAACAAAAAATTAAAGAAGAGATCAAACAAGAGAACTCATCGTTAAAGGATCAATCTGAGCATGACAACGATAATGATGATGATGATGATGAAAGTTTATACGATAGTATAATTTCCCAGAATAATACAGGTGCAAGAAGCAAAAATCTTGATGAGACAATTATGTCGAGAACACCTACTTCAACAAGTACGCCATCTAAAACGGGTGATTTATCGAAAAGTTACTTAAATAAATTCAATAGTTTCAGTAATGAAATAGATTCACGGTATGGTGTACGTAGAAAGTTTAATAAATTATTTATCGGTGATTCTAATATTACATTTAAGGATAATAAAATTATTGTTCAAGATAAATCATATCCAATGACTCCTGGGCAATTAGAACTATTATTTAAAAAGTCACCCATTGACACGCTTGTCACACAGAATGATCAAAAGAAATACTTTGAAATTCTTGAAAAAACTAATACCTACAGAAAACATTACAAGGCGGATGGTGATATTTTTATAGATTCAACACCAAAATTTGATAATTATATTGCTGATTTTCTCGCTAAGTATGATTACGCATTATCATCGGGAAGGGGAATACCAAATTTAATGATAGCAAAAAAGAAGAAAATACCCATAGACTATGTATATTGGGATGATCCTAATGAACTGATTGATCGTCTTCGTCTTCTCATGGCTTCTCAAGCAGCTGGTAATCCTAGTCATACCAATGAAATAATTTCAATTATCGAAGAGTTACGAGAGGCTGAAATTATTTATTAAGCTCTTATACAAATATTTCTTGTTATTTGAATTCTGACCATTGTTGTGGATAGACTTATACCATGAGTATTGATATTTTTGGACGTCCTTTACTATCGGGTGTAGGAATAGTTGGTCCACCAGGACGACCTGGCCGAGGATTAAAACTAACTGCTGATGGTAATTATGATATAAAAGACAAGAGATTGTGCCACATCGGTCATCCACTAGAAGATAGAGATGCTGCATCTGTGAAATTTACACGTGAATTTGTTCGAAAAGAGCTGTTATTAATGTATGATACGATAACAAAAGACCAGGCTGAAGTCATTTCACATTTGCACGCTCAAGTGGTAACATTAGAATCCACTGTTAGTAATTTAGAAAAAAATTATCTAAAATTGAAAAAAGCTGTATATGATAATATTCAACAAATCACAGAGTTAGAGGGAAATGTATAGACTAGGAAAAAAAATGGAGGATAAGAAGTCAGTAATTGCTTATGAGCTTCACAAACAGGCTCGCAGAAATTATCATCGTCGTCATGTTGAGATCCGGGGATTGGATGAGACTTGGCAAGCAGATTTAGTAGAAATGATACCGTATTCAACTTCCAATAAAGGTTATAAATACTTACTTACAGTCATAGATATCTTCTCAAAATTTTCTTGGGCAGTTCCTATCAAAAGTAAAAGTGCCAGTGATGTCACAAGAGCTATGAAATCTATCCTGCAACTAGGGCGAATCCCTAAAAATTTACATGTTGATCAGGGAAAGGAATTTTATAATAAAGAATTCAAGGATCTCATGAAGCAATATGGTATAAATTTATACTCCACGTTTAGCAACCTAAAGGCGTCAATTTGTGAACGTTTTAATCGAACGCTTAAAAATAAAATGTGGCGAGAATTTTCCGCACGTGGTAATTACAAGTGGATTGATATGCTGGAAGAATTAATAAACTCTTATAATAATACCAAACATCATACTATTAAAATGAAACCTGTTGATGTAACTGCTGAAAATGAAAAGCAGATATTGGAGAATATTTACAAACCTCTTCGAGTTGTAGCAAAAAAACGGAAGATCAAGTTTAAAGTTGAAGATAAAGTTAAAATAAGTAAATACAAACATGTTTTCGAAAAAGGATATACACCAAATTGGACGACTGAAATTTTTACTATTAAGACAGTGCAGAAAACTAATCCTACGACATACAAACTAGTGGATTATCAAGATCAACCAATTGAAGGTGGATTTTATGAGGAAGAGCTTAGCAAAGTAAAGTATCCTGATGTGTATTTAATTGAAAAAATCATTAAAACACGTGGAAACAAATTGTATGTTAAGTGGCTTGGTTTTGATAGTAATTACAACAGTTGGATTAATAAATCAGACCTGTAAAAATTTTCATATATATGTTAAAATAAAAATGAATGAAACAACTTAAATATTTACAACACATTTATTCATAAACCTCAAATACTTAATTATTTATAATAAATTTATAATTTGTAATTTTTTTCTAATCAATAAT
Organism: Microplitis demolitor; assembly: GCF_026212275.2. Classification (NCBI taxonomy): domain Eukaryota; kingdom Metazoa; phylum Arthropoda; class Insecta; order Hymenoptera; family Braconidae; genus Microplitis; species Microplitis demolitor. The sequence continues at coordinate 9,730,601 of NC_068552.1, read as the reverse complement.
CATTCTATCATCATCATCACTAGTAGTTTTTGATTCTTTGTATCCCCAAGGTAGAGTATCCGTTCAATCATCAATTAATTTTCTCTTATTATCATTCCAGCTTAGTGCTAACTTAATCTGTTTAATAGTTTTAACTTCATGTTCACGGCTTCTTATTAAGTATTGATGTTTTGTTACATTGATATGTTCGAAAAGACAATTTTTGAAATCATCAAACGTGATAGTCCTTAAAGTTGAACCCTTAACACCCTTTGCTCTTTTTTTAGCTTGATAATCATTAAAAATTTTAAACGCAAATAGTTTTGCTCTTAAGCCAGTAAACTCTGACATAATTTTTCCATTGATTTCATCTTTCATCAGACCTATCACTTTTTTATTCTTCAAAGGAATACCGTGAACATTATTCTCCGGGTAATCTGAAGTATCAAATTTATGGATATCACGTTTGATGATATCATAAATATTTGGAACCTCAAATTCATAAATTAAACTATCGGTGTCAGTGTACAATAATTTTGATTTATCATTTTCGAAATTATTTTTAACATAATTATAATGGAAATCATAAATAAAAGTCTTTGATAAATCGAGAATACTGAAACCAACATAAATTGGCTTATTAAAGTATACATTTAAATTTTTCATTTTAAGAATTACCATATTTTCATCAAAAATATTGAAACTATGGAAATTAGGTTTTGAAATTAAACTCTTAGCACCATGCTTACCGGCCCATGAATTAACTAATCTAACGTCTGTGTGCTTTCTAACATTTTCCATTGTCTTTCCGAAAACCGCGTTATTCATCAATTTATAAAAGTTTTTCTCAAATTCATTTCTGGCATTTTTTCTACAGTTAGTATTTTTGTCAATGTAAGGTTTCAACCATGCTGATTGTTTAAATTTTAAAACTCGATGAACTTTTACAAGCTCCATACCTAGCTCGAGACATTGCTGTAAGTTTCTAAAATGAATTATATATTTTTCTTTTGGATATAAAGTTGTCGCTAATTTTGACTGTTTACTGTCAGGAGGTACAAAATGTTCGGGACACAATGGCAAGTCTTTATGAAGATCATGTAATTCTATTGGATAATTCAAATCCACCTCTAAAATAAATCCTTCAGTTTCACTACAATTAAAAAGAGTTTCAATATTATCTTGTGTGCATTCAAAATTTTCTACCCATTCAAATGATCCTTGCGGTAAAGACATACACATTGCAGCCCCGTACAGATTGTTTACATCGAAATACATCAAGTACGATTCATCTAAATTTGGATTAAAATCATTTTCCATAAAACGATTGTTAGCTTGAGCATAACGATTTACACACTGCGATACACCACCTCTGATACCTTTCTCTATAAACAGAATCATTTCTGGATCGTCTAATAATTCTAACTCAACGCCTGTATGTTTTAACATAGCATCAAAAGCAAGTCCCGGAGCAGTATAATAATGTAAAGGGTCTAACTCATATGTTTCATAGCAACTTTTACGGAAATTTTCAAATATGTCAGCTAATAACAAGACATCTGTTCTTAAATATAAGTCTGAATACTCGCCAAGTGTTTGAATACCGAATTTATTCCAAACTTGTTGAGCATGGTTGTAGTCCTCATCAGACACACTCTCATCATTAAGTTTAGAATAAAATAATTTTTTGTCCGGTAATTGTTCATCATCAAGTCTTTCTATTGAGTTGATATACTCATATGGAAATACACCTTTACGTGTTACTAATTTAAATTTCTCAGGATCAGGATAAAAATGTTGTGTTATATTTTTATTATCATCACTAAGATATGATGCCAATTTTTCTATACTAGAAGCCATGAAACGAAATGAATCAATAAATCGTAACTCAACATTTGTATTTTCGATAGTTTTAGTGAAAGATATATATTTTTCTTTATTTACCGGTAGAATTGTAATTGCACCATTGAAAACCGATACTAAAGATTTTATTATGAAATGGGAATCATAACCAGATAAATTATGAAATATTACTGGGATAGTATGAGATTGCTTATAATTTAAGTTACATGAATTGTGTGCAGGACCCCGATATTTTCCAGTAAAATGACAATGATCGTAACATCTTATTTCATTGACAGCTACAAATGGTTTACCGCAAATGTGACAGTTTTTTGATGTTTTATGATAATTTTCTTCGGCGGTACTAAGTGGATGCATTTTTTTAACGTCATTCTTTATAATATTATCAAGTTTTCGCCCTAAAATTTTCAAGTGTTGGACAAACCATTTTATGCAATCAGCAGAACGATTCATTTCAAATTTAGATAGTGAATTGTCATAACTACAGTGGATATAAAATGCTACACTGTGCGGGACGTGCTTTTGAACTTCATCAGACTCAGATTTAAGCGTACATTCAATATCAGCATAAACAACAAAGGGCACTGAATCTTTAAATTTATAATTTTTAAATCGCATAATTTTCTCATCATTTTCTGGTAATCTCATTCTAACCTTATTATACTTCAAACAATCTAGTTGATGCTTCATATAAGCAGTTTCATGCTTAAAATGACAAATGCAGCGATCACAAAAAAATAATTTAGCATGAGATTGACTTAACTGACTTTTAACTAAGCGTGAAAAATTTTTAATCCAAGCAAAATGAAATATAGGTCTATAATTACTAGGATTATCATCGATTTCATTGCTATTATTATTAGTTTCCAACATTAACAGATGAATCGTTGCTTTAGCTGAATTAATGTTATTGCTTAAATATAATGGTACAATATCATTAGACTTATTTTTTTTTCTTTTTACAAAATCTGACTCTAAGCCATAAACATTTATTGATAAATTGTTAAGTTTTTCGAAAATACTTATGTCTTTTAGTTGGATTGGAAATTGAATACCTCGATAATTTAACACTGTGCTGAAATGAGGATAAGATGATGTTCTTTCGGGATGAGCTTGCATATATGGATATATAGCAGCGTTGATGGACCACAGGAAACAATACTCATCATAATTTTCAATATTCAACACTGCTTTTTTGTCTCGGATATATTTAGGCAGCTTGATGAATGTAGAATAACCAGCTTGCAAAGGCGCATACCTTGAAATATTTTAATTATAAGTCAGAGACAAAAAAATCTTGTGAAAAAAAAATGGGATTAAAACATACCTTGAAATGTTGATAGTTAGATTAATTATTTCATTCAAACTCCAACCTGAATCTTTTTGATTAAATTCTTCTACTTTTTTCAACAGCTTATCGTAGACATTATCATCAAACCATTCGTTAAGTGATGTTGCGGGTAGAACTTCATCATTTTTGGTTTGAAATGATTTTGTTTCTTCTACAGTCGTATCACTTTTAATATTTTGAAAATTACTCAATAGTGTAGTACTCACTTTGAGGCCTCCTTCTTGATTTAAAATATTTTCAATTTTACCGAGCACAACATTTTTTGCATCACTTAAAAATTCACGCAAATCAGTGTGACCGAGATTCACTATGCAGCCAGTTTTAATACGATTTTGGAAGGCATTTTCTAAGTCTTGCCATTGTATCAAATTTCTGTTATTTAAATCACCACCGATAACTTGTCCACTTAACTGGATAAACCTTTCGTTGTACCAATATAAAAGTGAAATGTTTGCTTGTACACACCGTTTCTCTTGAACACTAGAGCGCGGATCAGACAATATTGAATTAAAATAATCAATATTATCGATACAAATGTTTGCCCATCTTAAAGATACTTCATTATTTACCGAACCGCTTTGACAAAGTTCATCATATGCTTCAGCTACTGTTGTTATCAAGTTTCTTATGTCCCGAGTAATTGTTAAATCTTTGGAAGAATCCATGATGGAACTGATATCAATTCAAAAATCTTCTAATACTATATGTAATTCTCATAATTATGCGCGCTGTTCTTAACGCCATCTACTGAGGCATAGGCTTACTAATGGTTCGTTAAAAAAAAATGATCAACACCATAAGTTTTTATTGTTCAATTACATCTGTATCACGTGTTATCATCCGAGTCATGTGATATTTTGAGCGCACCATCTATTCAACTATCAGCTCACTGGCTATATAGTTATAAAAAAAGGGTGAAATTTTTTTTTATTTATAATATTAGTATCCTCATCAATATAAATGACATATACTATGCAGCAATATTTACTTTTCTGAGAATTAAATAAGAATAATCATTGATGAAGGCGATGATGGATAATAATCATTGACTAAGGTGATGACGGATAATAACCAAAGAATAACAATATTCTCAATTCGAAGAACCTGATTGGATGCAAAGTTTTCATAATATAATAAAAATACTATATTAGCTAAAATGTTAGCTTTAATTGATTAGTTTTTTCTTGTACATCTTATTGATTAGTTGTTTTAAAATGGAAATTTTAATAGACGTGCAGGGTTTCAGAAGTGCTGAAAATAATTTTATTATAAAAGAACTCGCTTTTATAACGCTGAAAAATACAATGAATGTTGAAGAAACATCACATGTATTGTTTAAACCACCTTACGCTTGGGAATTATTGTCTCAACATTATGGGCGACTAAATGACTGGCTCAAACATTACCATCATGGAATGACTTGGAATGCTGGTGATTTACCCTAGAATAATTTGGAAGCTGTAATAAAGTATATAACTAAGGATAACGAATATATTTATGTAAAAGGCGAAGAGAAGAAAAAATGGCTACGTCAAATTATTGGACCTAATAAGACCATTGTTAATTTAGAAAATTTGGGTTGTCCTAGAATCAAAAATAAAACATTATTGATATGCGATGATCATAAAAACTTTAAATTAACTAGCAACTGCTGTTGTGCTTTGGAAAACGTGAAAATCCTGAAAAAGTGGTATATAAAGAATTATATTGGGGAGCCATCACTAGAAAGGTCTATAAAAATTTTTTATCAGTTGAAAATAAATATTGAAGAAATGGAAGCAGAGGATATCAATATGCTGCCGAAAAATTTTATTATACAATTTGCTTCTGATAAAATTGATAAGGTTTGGGAAAAATTACCGATTGCTATCAAAAATGATAGAGACATGATCGGATACAGACTCTGTTATAATCATTATAATTCTACCGCAATAGACTATGATGAACTTTTGAATGAAGTTCAGTTGATTAAAAATTGTAAAGAATGTAATAAACGAATGATTTAAGAAATACGCCACAATAAACTAACTTTAAAGGAACACGCTTTTAGTTTTAATCATCACTCTGTATATTTATTGTTTTGATTTTATGGTCTTAGTTGTGACGCTATAGCCAATATCCCAGTGGAGTCATTAAGCATCACTTTTCTGTTCTATCTTCAATTGAAAAGATCGTTAAAAATACTAAAAGTGATTCTGAGTGAAGAAAAGAGATTTGTTCTAAGTTGTAAAATATCTAATAGGTCGATTATTTAGAGTGCGTAATTAGTGTGTGCTAATATATAGTGATATTGAACAAAAAACAATTCTAAGATAATAAAATATTTATTATAAGTATTTTATATATTTTTTCAATATTTTTATTGGAACAATAAATTAAAAATTATGGGGAATGCGTTAATATATGAAGCTATATTTCCACATGAATGGTTGCAAAATAATAACTTTAATACCATAATCAATAATATTATTGAAGAACTAAAATTATTATTAGATGATGATATGTTTGACGGTGAAATTATTGTGTACAATAATTGTCCAACTATTTTAACAATTATAAATGAAAAACTATCATGGTGGTTTAAAATCCCTGGTGACACACAGCCTATTCCAACAAAATATTTTTTTACTGGTGATCTTTTATCGGAATTTTGGTTGGATCTTGAAGTTCAATATCAAGATTCGATATCAACAATACAACGAAATGGTTTTTTTATAAACAGATTACTCGAATATGATTGTGTGGTACCTTATCAATGGATGATGGGATATACAATTGAAGAACTACAACAAAGAATTAGCAGCCAACTATTCACAATTATACTTAATGATCTAGGAATTGATGGAGCCACAATCATAATTAATGGGGTGTCTGCAAATTTAAAAATAATCCACGAAAAATTCTCATGGTGGTTTCGTCTCATTTATGATGATACAACCGTACCATCTTAAAAAAGTTATTTTTTGACAAGAGTTTTACGTGAAACATGGCCAGATACGTTGGGAAATCAAGATGAAGTGCAGCAATTAAATAATTTATTAACAATAGATGATCTAGAAGAAAGTGCTAATATTGAGCTTGATGAGAATGAGTTAGATGAAGATGAATTAGATCAATCTGAGCTTAATGTTGATGATAATAATAATAATTTAGATGAATTTGAACAAAATCTCAATGAATTCGAGCAAGAACTTATTGAATTTGGTGAAGAATTGTACGCGGTGGGATATGATATTGAGTGGTCTGATGATGATGAAAACAGTAATTGAGTGAATCGATATGTTTTTGGATATTAAGGATTTTTTAAAGTGAACTTTTAAAATGGCTTTAATAGATATAAGTTACAAAGAAAAGATTGTATCGAGTGTATATACATATATATATATATATAATGAACTATATATGTATGTGTATATTTGTAATATAAATAAGAGTGTTTGGAGATGTATAAACAATGTATCACTAGTACTTCAGTGACAATATGCGTTCAAAATCTTTTTAGTTGCTTTGGAGACTCAGTGTGGACCAAGCGTTTTTATTTTAAAGATCTAAGAGGGTTAATTGTTAATAAAACTTTTTTAGAGTTTTTAGTAAAAAAAGTGTCGGTGCTTAATCAATTTATTTTAAGTGCTCAGTTAACGTCAAAATACAAAAAATGAATTTTGTGACGGAAAGGGAGTATTTTGAAAAGTTGAAGTATGGTGTTGATATCGACGTAAGTATTCTTTTCTAAATAAATCGGTTTCTAAATCTTTGCAGTCTGTTTCGTGTTTAATTAAAGTTTTTTTTTTTTCTATCAGACTCTAATAACTATAACAATGGATATCGATTCATTGTTCGAGGATCCTGGGGATCCACTAAAAAAATTGGAAATATTGGAGAAAGTTCACCAGGTGCGTCAGTGCCTGCCAGACATTTTTCAACCGCTGGTGGATAAACTCGAGACAGCGTGGAGTTTCCGTATGAATCGGCATGGAAGATATGGTTTACCCGATCATGTACTCTATGCTGATTACGAAATAAAAATCCTTCCGGCCTTTTTTGTACCACATAGATAATATGATTTATAATTTAAGAAATAATAACGCTAATGCAGTATTATAAGTTGGATTAATAATAATAATAATAATAATAATAATAATAATAAACTATTTTTATATATTATCGTATAATAATAATAATAATAATAATAATAATGATGAAAAATCTATTTTTATATATTATAGTATAATAATAATAATGATGAAAAAACTATTTTTATATTTTATGGTATAATAAAGATAACAGAAATTAATAATTATTTTTCATATATTTTCTATGCATCAAAACATATTATATTCATTAATTTATCTCATCCGTCTTTAGAAGCTGTGATTAAAAATCCTATGATTTTTATTGTAGGTAAGTTATATTATTATAATTTTATATAATAAAATATATAATAATATAATATAATTAATTATTATATAAATTTATATAATAATATAAGTTATATTATTTTAATTTTAGTGATAAATTCGCAAGTCATGTATATATATATTCATTAAGCCTACTTGTATATCGATATATCGACTATCGAAAATACTCATGCTTGCGTCGGAGTATACTATATACATATACATATATATATATATATATATATATATATATATATATATATATATATATATATATATATATATATATATACATATAGTTCGAGCAGAGTCGTAGGTACATCGAGATATCGATTATCGAAAGTACTTATGCTCGTCTTAGAGTGTACTATATATATATATATATATATAAGAAAAATGAGTGCGGAGTGATATATTCCAGATGCGACGTTGTATGGCCTTTTATGAATATATATATATATATATATATATATATATATATACATATTTTAATTTTTTTAAAAAACATTTCACTTTTGTTGTTCATTTTATGAGTTTCTTTACCACTTTTAAAATTAAGATGTTAAAGTGATAGAAAAATTACATTTTTTTTTTCTTTTAATGTAATCAATTTGTCACTGCTTACCTTTTTGTTGAATTTTTGTTGAAATTTATATATTTTAATTACTAAATATTTATATTTACTATTATTAATTACTAAAATAAGTATATAATAAACCTTAAAAGTTGAAAATTCATACTTACCTACAGATCAGTTTATGATCTAAGAACAATCAATGTTTTACGGGAAGAAAATATTATTTTAAGTTAAAATTAATTTAGAAAATTTTCTTGTTATTGAAACTATGAATCTTATAATCTTTTTATTTATGTTTCTTCATAAACTTATAAAAAAATGTATTATGTATAAATATATATATATATATATATATATATATATATATATATGCATACATATAATATTTATGATTCAATGATGAACTCAAACTTATTGTATTGAGTTCCATAATATTAAAGCTGGAGCTTCTGATTTTTCGCCAACTCATTTAGCTTATCAAGCTCATCTTTATATTCAATGAGATGGATTACCGATCGATTTGGTAGATAAATGTTGAATTCATCACCGATGTTAACAACGATCTTTGGTCCATATTTCGTTGCGACATTTTTCAACTCTATAATTTTATATTTCTTCGCTAACTCCAATTCACACATCTTCTTCACAGGTAACAGTCCCTCAAGACTACCGATCTCGTTCAATTTTTTTAGATCCATTCTGGCTATAAACAGAAATATTTTTGAGTTTATAAAATAACTGATAAAAAAGAAATTAATAAATTATAAGCTTCTACAACTTACTTGAAATATTAATTGCTTTGATTATAGATGAAAACAAAAAAATAATTGAATGTACAGGCACTAATGATCTTTTTCCACAGTTGCTACGTTGAGTTTCTTAAAGTTGTTTAAAGATCGTTAAAGACAGTTGAAAAACTAAACTGCGAATGAAACTTCAAATTCAAACGTACTCTCCAATACCACCACCAACCCCCACCCTTTCTACTGTACTATCAGCAATATTAGTACATGCCATCTATGAAGACAGCAAATTTTGATGATAAGAAACGAAGTTTGTCTCAGAAGCATCGGATGATAATGATTACAAGTTGGTAATTTACCAACCTGCAGTCATACTTAATAACAATCACATCGACACTTGGAAATTTATATCAAGTGTTGGTAATAAGAGTCGTTAGATAAAGACGTGAAAACTAGATGTCGCTTCTTCTCGCATATACTCGTACTACAAGTAGTTTGATTATATAGATTTTCATTTGGTGTACATATGCATTTCGGTTGCTTACTATTTATTCTGGCCCGTATTTTGGAATCTTGACCAGAGTAGAGGGAGTGAGCAACGGATTGCATATATTTTTTCTATTTTACCGACTGATGGTAAAAGATAGAATCCTATCTTCCCATCTGTTGATAAAACAAGAAATCGTTATATCCGCTTGTGTTATTACCATCGGTTGGTAATAAAGGAAAGCTGAATGTTGGAGTTTGAAAAAAGTTGGGTGAAACTAGATGGCGCTTCTACAAGCAATTAAAACATTTCTTCTCACAGATACTCAAACTTCTGGTGATTTGAATATATAGATTTTCGTTATATACAGTTTTCATATGGATTCCCGATACTCTCCTGAGATTCTGGCTAGTATTCCGTTACATTAGCTAGGATCAGGGGAAGAGTATTCGGGAATACATATCTTCGATTCTGTTTTACCGACCGATGATAACACCGAAACCTAACTAACCGACAGTCACTAAAACAGTTTATCAATACACATACCATCTGCTGATATCATTTATTAACATCCGCCGCTGATATTACATTCTGATATCCACTGCTGATATTACATTCTGACATCCGCTGCTGATATCTCATATCAACATCCACCGTCGACACCCGCCCCGCCCGTCAGCACCATCTGTCGGCACATGCACGACAAACTGCCGTCGGTAAAAGCGCGCGCGCACGGTCACTTACCGACGGTCGGTAGATCAGAATGCGATGTTATGGGGGGTGAACTCCCCCAAAATAACTACTAGGGAAAAATGCTGTTACGCACCGTAGAAGACAATACCCATATGGAAAGCATGGCCTGCCCTCCATATGCTTATTGCCCTCCGTGTGCCGGACTCCTCCCCCAAGGATGTATTACAAGGTGTTACCGCAAGTGAATAACTGTATCCTCAGGAGCTATACTGGCTAAAAACTTCACTCCTTTCCTTCTTCCGACCTAATACTACGGGGTTGCGTGAGCATTACTTCGTAGTATTAGTCATCCTCTTCATCTCACCGTTGCTGTTGTTCTTTTTCGTCTCTAGATGATCTCTTCTCTTTTCTTTTCACTCAGCACTTCTCGGGCATATGTTATCATGGTCTCAAAGTTGTTTGCCGTCGCTATCTAATGGATCTCCAGGTCAGCGATATTTAGCACTTCTTTTTTTTCCTAAAAACGGAGCCGTATTTCAGTCCAACGCTGACAGAAAAAGGAAGTGTTTTCGGCAGAGTTGACAACTTGCGGACAGTATTGGCAATGAAGATCGGTTCAGATCCCCATGCGATACAAGTACTCATTAAACTGGTCATGACCGGACAGAAATTGGGAAAGATAGTAATCTACCTCTCCTTCTTTCCGCATAATCCAATCACGGACTCGTTTAATGAGCTTATATGTCCAGCGTCCCGTTTCCGCAGACTCCCATCGCTTTTGCCAGAGTCTCAGTCTCCTCGCGCTTTCGAGCCTTAACTCTTTCCAACGGTTCTTAACTAGCCCGACAGGCATCCCAGATGTGTTTCCTCTCAAACTCTGAAAGGTCGATTGGAATCACACCCGCAATGACCATCACGGCTGCTCCCAAAACCGTTCGGTAAGCGCAAGCTATACTCAGTGCGCCTCTACGTTGAACAGATGTCAGTCGTCAAAGATAGCATTTTACTTTAAGTAACTCACACTAGATTTCTACTCCGTAGAGCATTATCGAGTTTCAGACACTTATGAGATGGTCATTTAGCCAAGCGTCTACTTTGATCGTCACCAGGCATGCTAATCCTTGGGCAATCTCATTAGAGCACGCAAGGATTAGCGCCGCCACATCGTCAGCAAACTCCTCCAGTATAACCTCACTCAATAGGTCCAGACGTGAAAGTGCGTCGTAAAGGTCGATCCAGAGTTCTGGTGCTAAGACGGAACCCTGAGCCGCTTCCCCACTCAGCTTCTTCATCATCTCGCCAAAAGTAGTCTCATAGATCAAAAAACGATCAAATAAACGTCAATAATCCGAATGAGATACTCGGACAGACCTAATTTCCGAAGCACTTTCATTATATCCGGCCATCGTGCCGAATTGAATGTGCATTTTTGACATCAAATTTCATCATAATGCATACTGGACAAGATCGATAGTTTCCCGTCCAAGCTCTTCTAGCAAATGAAAGTGCTTCAAAAATAGCACCGATCGAGCTGCGATCTAGCTGAAAACCATGTTGGTTTTCCGCTAGACCACCGGCATTGGCAACTCCAACTGTCAGTCGATTTCGAACTAACGATTCGAAAATTTTTCCAGCTACGTCCAACATGCAAAGTGGACTGTAAGACGAAGAAATATAGCGTGGACCCTTTCCTTTGTCTAACAGGACTAACCTTTGCAGCTTCAACCGTGCAGGAAAAACTCCAACCGAAATGCAGAAGTTGTAAGTACTCAAAAGCAGTTGTTCATGCTTAGAAAGGAGGGCCTTAAAAACCTCAACGGGGATACCGTCGGGGCCCAGGGCCTTTTCTCCTTTGAGACTCTTTGCAACCACCCGCAGTTCAGCTGCTTAGAAAGGTGGACATTCGTCATCGGATATAGTCCAAGACTAAATTGTCTCGATCTTCAAGCTCTGGAAACAGGACATTGACTATTTCCTGCATCGCATCAGGTTCCATAGGTGATACTGGACTGCGACCTAGAAATTTTCGAGTAACAAGCTGGTAGCCAAAGCCCGATAGATCATTATCTACTTCACAGACCGCCTTCCAATATCACCATTTACTTTCCTTGATCGCCATAACCAGCCGCTTCTTCGCCTCTTTATACTCTTCGTTCTTCTACTGCTGAGTATCACGCTTTCGCATCCTGAGTACTTGCCTCCGAAGATGCAAACACTTAGCCCTGAGCAGCGGAATCTCATCAGTCAACCAGTTAGCTGGTTTTCTGCGTGAGCTCACGGAACGTCGAGGAATTGCAGCGTCGCTCTCTAAGATGATAGCCTTCATCGTACGGCTAACAATCATCTCAGCATCTTCACGCGTCTCAGCAGACATAGGAGGGAAGGCATCAACGCTGCCCGAGACTGCTTTTTGTAAAGCACCCATATTCAGCTTCGAAACTCTCTAACCCGCCCCTTTCATTGATCGCTGGCAGATAATCGCAGGATTTCCCCATAGATCGTGTACCGTATACGAGATATATTGACGATCGCTAGCCGTAAACTCCTTCAAAACAGCCCAGAACGAGAAGATCGCAGCTATCCGTTGGGTAGCTAACAGGAGGTCAATAATTGACCCACGTGTGCCCACCCTGCGGAAAGTTGTAGTGTTTCCCTTGTTCATAATGACAAGATCTAGACTTGCCGCTCCTCGACAATGCCAGCAAAGACCCGACCGATCAACCCCCGCCTTACATAATTTAGTCGAATGACCAAGATCATGGCAGTGGAAGCATCGATCAAGCCGTTCCCATTCTAAGGTAGTGGTGACCGCACATCTTGACTCAATGAAGGCATGGACAGCTCCCCATTTATTGGGTTTTGTGATGTCTATTTTCAGCTGGTCCACACCTTCACTGATGTTCCGACGCAAGGCCGCCCTTACCCCGTCGACTGTTGTTGCAGCGTCCAGCCCGTCGATAACCACTGTAGTGGTTGGGACGAGATGGCGCACTGCAACAACTCCACCAGCCGCCTCGGTGATTTTTTTATCGAGAGCAGAGAGATCTTTAACAGATCCCTCAAACTCAATAAGAAGACTGCTTTTCCTGGCTGTCCTTATTGATCTTACACTACTAGTAAGATCCTCTGGGAAAAGTTTCCATCGCGGTGCTCTAAAAACTCCTCCAGACGATTTCGACTCATCTGGTGAAATTAAAATGGCCTCCGCCCGTTGTCGCCTCTTCTGCTGCTTGGCCTCCTTAGATGCTGTCGTCCGTTGCATCTCTGGTCCTGCAGCCTCTCCGTCCGGTTCCGGTCCCGTCACTTCATTGCCCGCTCTAGCAGCCTTCTCTGCCTTTTTTCTCTTCCTCTTCTTCCGCTTACCTTCCACAGTGATGAACGGAGTCTCTTTGGAGTGTTCACCGGGCTCGCTTTCTTTTTTCTTCTTCTGGTCTCTTTCTCCCACTTCTGGAGACGACAACGGGCGCTTCCTTTTTGGAGCCTCATCGCCGCTAGAAGTATTGTCTCCGGCGATAACCTCACTGTAAAGAGCCGTCTTTTCTTTGACAACAGACTCTTCGGGTCCTTACGGTGGACTGAAGAGTTCTTCATCATTCTGTGGAGGTTCCTTCTTCTTTGTCTTTGGTGTCTTTAGTTAAGACTCTTTTCGGAGTTGTTCGCTTCGTCTCAACTCTCCGGTGAGACGCTCTCGCTCCTTGATCTCCACGATCGCGAGCCTCCTTTGGGCATCTTTCCACGTTTTTCGGTGGGTCAATAGCTTCGTTAAAATTAACGCTGCTTCCTTCGCTCTCGTAGTGACCACGGTTGCCACGATCCTTTTTCTCGTGATCGTCCTCAGAGTCTCCTTCAGGACCTCCTGTGATTCTGGAGGCCGGAATCCTTCCTCGAAATCGCCGCATCTCTCATTACGAAATTCTCCATCGGTGGGTTCCCAATGACTGTAACCAGGCCATCACTTGACAGGTTGACGATAGTTTTACCCTTGACCAAGTGGCCCACCAAGGGCGTCGAGCAGTCGCTGGATGTCAACCGTGCAGCTGCTGCTGACCCACCTGACACTGCCGTTGCTGGGGTATCCTCCCGGCTCCGTAGACTGATTTTCATTACCCGTTTACTCATTATAATCAAAAATTTGACACCATAACCATCACGCTCGTTTTTCTTTTAAGTTCAGCTTCTCCTGAGTGGTCCGCGGTGAGTCTTTTTCAGATCACGCGCTAGTCGTTAGACCGGTGGTAACCCTCTATGGAACTCACTAACCCAAACTTTCGTCCACGCGAAAAATCATCGAAGATGATATCGACAGGAGTAGTTGTGAGGGCCATTCCCCTATCCACCACCCGGGGACGCGCGCGATTGGTCTCAAGTCCTGATGATGACATAAGATCGTATACTTCTTCATCTTCCCGGAGAATAATATCGCCATCATTATTCCTGAAAGACTGGAGAGAGTCACCCTCATCATCACAATTAACTTCTGAGACAGAAGGTATGACTGTGGACTTGATAGTTCTTATAAGTTCTGATGCCAAAAATCTGGTGTGAAACTGAGTCTAATCTGAAAGTGAAATTAACCGAGAGAGGTCTTAAGAGTAAAGAGTATGTTCGCTCTCTGAGAGAGAGTTTTTATAAGTTATTATAATCACAAAAATAGTGGCATTAATTGTTGATCAGAGTTTACACTCTTTGATCATTAAACTCGTCATTGCTCATCAGCGCGAAGCGATTGGGCATAAGACCCATGCGTCAAGCGCGAGAAGAGATGTAATCCTCAGCTGATGTAAATTTCTAAGAAAAGTTATTTATTTGAAAGTCAAAGTCCATTTCCAAATCATCTGCGTTTGTTACAAATTATTGCTAATAGTTTATACAGCTGTCTTTTAAATTAATTAGATAATCGTCAGTTAAATATACTTTAATATTAAAATGAAAAATGTTCTCATGCGTAGGATTAAGTACATCCGGTGATTAGTTTATTATTTGATTATTTATTTGAAAAATATACGTATGTGTTAAATTGAGAGAATCCACAAAGGGATTCTCTGGTGTAGGTGTGGTTAGTTCAATAACTCAAGATCAACATAGAAATTACAGATTATCAATTAGATGTTTTATTAACAATATGTACCCTGAAAACCTATGAGAAAAATACTTAATGCGACTTAATAATAACGTGATAGCGAATGCCAGCAATATCAAATTCACGTATAAAAACTCGACACGTGGTCGATAGCGGTTCAAAAACGCGTTCTTATTAATTTATAACTAATTAGACGCAAGAAACAATTTTTGTATATTCGCAATAATCAGTAGCCTCGATATACTAGCTAATTATTGAACATACTTTAGTGTAAGTTAAGCAAGATTATCACACAAGAATAATTTAGACTGAGCGAAGCTGTTAGATGGATAGCTGTATTTGTACTGAGCAATCCACGATGTCGGTTAATGGCTTGAGCAGGCGTCTTCTTCTTCGTTGCCGCTCGATAGTGACTCGGCAGCCTTGCTGTATAAGACGAATTTTTCCTTTGGCTTAAAAGCGCGCCAACAGGAAGTAGTCAATAGCGAAGTCTCTCAATGACTGGCCAATATAAAACGAATTATATGATTGGCCGGCTTGTAACGGGTTTTCATAGCGTCTTGACACAGCCATGAGTTAGAAATTGTATGTACCGAGCCCAGATAGCGAGTGACACGACACTATTTCGACTTGCAGTCAGATCCAAATATTAATCATCCACGCAGTCAGCCTAGAGGTAATAATTGAATAGAAATTGAACGTCAAATCTCTCCCTTGCTCATCATACGATTTGCAATAATTGGAAGATCTTCCAACCACCAACAACTTAATTATACGACTGAAGCTGAATAAAATTCATATTATCAACTGTAAATTCTCAAGTTTTGTTTATTATTTTAAAACAATTTGACATACTGATAACTATTTCATACTCGTTATCGTAACGACGAGGTCTCCGTCACCCAAGTAAAGGACTTAATTGTCTTGACTCAAAATAAGAGACTGTGCATAATAATTGTCTTTAATTGCATGTTAGACGTAAGATATAACAGAGGGTTCAAGCTTGTCAAATCTGCTCGCACCCAAGTATTACGGTTAAATATTAGAGTGCCACTGGAAGATGGACTTGGCTTGCCAGAACCGGATGTTGTAAAATTTATTGTGATTAATTTAATCAATCAGGGTCGTTTGTTATATTTTGTGAAAGAGAAGATACGTATTTGATAGGCTGAAATAAATTTAGATAAAACTAAAATTCAATCTTTGGCCAATTTAACCTAAAACCTTACCACTATACCTAAATATTAAACTGTCCAAACTAACTAACTAAATTTACCCAATTTCCTCCCCGTAAATACCTGATAAAAATTCCTGTCCCGACAACAACCGCCAACTCTGACCAACGCTATCTTTCTTTCTTTTCCCTTCAACCTCCAAAAACTTATATATAAGAAATCTCTCTTAAATTTTTTATGTTGAGTAAAAAAAATTTACGTTGAGCGCCAATGTAATGGGTCCACTTATTTTATCAATTGATTGTGGTCTTGATAAAACAAAGATCCACACATGTGTAAAACTTTAGATGTTTTACGTACCCATCCAGCTATGCTCAGTGGAATCTCAGGACGAGGGTAACCCCATACTGGACCACGCAGTATTAAAATTAAGAGAGATATCTTATACTAAACTTATCAGAACGGTTTATAAGGCTAGACAATTAATTAATATAATTTAAGACACTAATAACCATGGCATTTATTTGAACGAAGTCACTCTGACAACTAATGAATGAAAATGAACAATTTATTATATGGCTGATGAAACTGACTCGACGTACGTGACTGTATAAAATTTACTGACTCGACTGTGATAAATTACTCGACTTAGAAGATAACAGTTTTCACAATGACTCGACTGACAAAATTAAATTATAATTGACTCTACTGGTTTAACTATTTACACTCATGCCATAAATTAAAGGTACAAAAAAATTTGAGAAATTCTTTAGTGATTTTTGCAAGACTGTAACTTCGTGAAAAATAATCGTATCGAAAAATGAAAAAAAGGATTTTGTAGCTTGAAATCTCTAGTTTCAACTCATTTTCATTAATTTTTCTCTAGACCTCCAACGATTGCGCAAACTTGAGAAATACCTCGAGAAAGAAATTTTCTAAATTTTTCCTTTTCTTTGAGAGAGTCCACGGGCTGCAAAAAATTTTTTTTAGCTAAGCCAATGCATAGGTCGGTTAGCAAATTTAATCAGCTTTAATTTGAATGTTTTTGGAATTTCGTACGATAACTTGTCGCTGAGATATCAGCCTTCAAACGAAAAATGATCCTTTTGGGTTTGATCATCGATATTTCGGGTACTAATGATTGCACATCATATTAAAGGGTGGCGTTGAAAACTTAAATAAATCCCCTACAAGACTCTCCCATCATTTATAAAAATCGGACTGTCGGTTGACCCTGTGCGCCAGCCCCAAAACTTCCCACCGATTTTGAGCTCCTTGAGCTCGAAAAATTGTTGTGCATACATTTTCACGCTCTTCGAGCTCGAAAATACATTTGTATGCCTTTGTTTTCGAAAAATAACGTTTTTTACCATTTTTTTTACAACGATATCTCTCGAACGAATAAACCGATTAAGACGTTTAAGGTGGCAATTGACGCGTTTTATTGAGTTATACTACTGATCAGATATTGAAATTGATTTATCGAGTCGTTTTTGAGAAATTTCCAAAATACTAAAAAAATTTTTTTTTTTTAAATTCGTTCGTTAACGTTTTCTCTTGAACGAATGAACCGATTCCGATTGTTGAGGCAGCATTCGACGCGACTTACAAAGTTTTAGAGCTTATTAGATTTTGAAATCAATCCATCGGGCGAATTAAAAGTTATTAAAAAAAAAACATTTTTTAAAAAAATTTTATTTTTGAAATATCTCCGAACGTATTCTACCGATTAAGCTCAAATTTTCAGTGTTTATAGTAAATAACAAGACACGTCGAATGACACCTCGAAAATCAAAATCGGTGTTACGACCGGTGTAGAGAACACAAAAAAATTTAAAAAAAATCTACATGTTAAAATCCTACCGTATCCTGGTAGTAAAAAAAATCTCTAAACATAAGAAGAGGTATTCTCGTTACAGAAGCTCTCCTCCAAGTCGGAGCAGAGTACACGCGTGGTAGGGGGAACTAGAGCGGGGAGAACTGTGTGTGTCCCCTCATAATGGAGTTGAAATTTTATTATTAGGAGAACATAACGATTCTATTATTTTTAAGGTAATAAAACATTCAAACACATTATAAACACAAAGAAATACTTGTATTTCCTCACTCGATCAAAAAACCGGGTTAATACACCTTCGTTACCAGGATCAGTTACACCGGGTGTGTTAAAAATAGAATTTCATTTAAACACACTCACCTGATGAGGTCACCCGTGAACCTGTAAACACATTCATCGCTTGTGCGAACTTAAATCGTGGTTTCAATAGCTAATGCCACTGATATTTCAAAACTCTTAGCAAGACTTCATATGTAATTCGTATACGTAGCATAATAAAAGAAATAGTGCGGGAGCGCGTACACATGCATGTAAGGAGGCACATACATACATCCACACGGTCATCTGAATTAGGAGAACATAGAAACAGAAAACATAGCTGCCGCAGCCTGCATGCATACAGAGTAATAATCTATATTATTCAACACACATATTAGGTACCCTCACTCTCGAACTCAGTGTGACTCTTTTAAATGGCCAGAGCAAGAGAGGACCTCTAATTTCACGAGCCAAACTAAGACACACTCACATTAGTTATCCGATCCCTCTATTTTTACTCAAGACCGCAGTCACGTGATTTATGAGACATAAGATCTCGGCCCTAACATTACGCTTGTTCACCGATGATTCTAGCTGCCCCCCCCTTCCCAGAGCTCTCATTTTTTGTACCCAGTAACAGGAGCCGTCCAGTAGCCGCTCTGGTGTTCGCCAATACCTCTTAGATGGCATCCCTCCATTCGTTGATTTGGAGGCCAAGCCGGAATGGCGCGTGCCACCAAGAACAAGTCCATGTTTACGCTTCCATAATCTTCTTAAACTAAACGTACAATAATTCTCACTCTCTTAAGGAGACGCTGAACTTTTGTTTGATAACCAGCATCCGAATGGAAAATTCATTTAAAAGGAAACCCCCAATTCGAATACCGAATAAGTAAGAAAATGATTTAATTGTCTTTTTTTTTTCTTTCGAATTGACCTCGGGTACCACACGTGCAGAATAAACCGCGGAAGGAGAAGCATATAAAAATAGACGCTAGTACAGTAAGCATCTCCTCTTCTGGTGTCAGATTCAGGGGCACGGCTCGGTTCCGTAGTACCGCGCATCAAAGAAATTATTACCACCCAGGGGTACTGACCGAATGAACGTTGAATACTGGGTCTTAGCCAGTATCTTATACATTTTGCGAAAATCAGCGATCTTCCAACCAGCAACAGCCACCATTTGTACAACGAAGAGCTGATTAAACTTATTAATTAAGAATTGTAAGCTATCTAATTGTTTTTTTTTTATTATTTCTCTATAGTAATTCTCCATACTGACCCTATTCCTCATACTCATTATCGTAACGACGAGGTCTCCGTCGCCCGAGTAAAGGACTTAAGTGTCTTGACTCGAAATAAGAGACTGTATATGATTTTTGTTATTATTGCATGTTAGACGTAACAATCGGTTCATCCGTTCAAAAGTTACAAAATATTCACATACGTACGTACGTACGTACATACATACATACACTCGGACATCATCTTGAGTTTAGTCAGAATAACTTCCTAGAACTTCAAAACGTCGACATCTGTTGAAGTTTCGATTTTCACAAATTGGGGTGAAACCAATGACTTCCCGAATTTTTGAAAATTTGCAATTTTCTTGGCGGGAAGTAAAAAAAAAATTATTTCCGTTTTTAAGATCCATTAGAAACAAGTACAATTTTTTTGTGTTCAAAATTTTTTTTCTTCTGAGATTTTTTGGAAACTTTTTTTTTTGTCATTTCCTTGCATATGCTGAGTAACCAATGCAAAAATTTACGAAAAGTCGGAAAAAAATAATTTTTTTATCACAAACACCAAATATATCAGGAAACCCTGTTTGAAATTGACAAGTTTTACCCAGGCTATCGTGTCAAACTTGTCGTCCTCATTGTTGACGTCCTAGGAAGGATGAAGCAGACTTTTGTACCTGCACTGGCTAGGATCCCAACTTGTTCGTCGCAAGTTAAGTTTTTGGCATCGCGGATGCAAAAGGCTGTCATACTCGGATCCCTTCGTCTCGTAAGGCAACGAAACTTGGCCTGCTGCGCATGTTGATCATCTTGTTGATGATGCATCATAGCAGTAACGATTTGGCGTTCAGGTGAGGCCTTCGGTAGAGTCGGACTACCGGGGATAACCCCTTTAACATTTAACTTAAAAAATAATAATAATAATAATAATAATAATGATAATGATAATAATAATAACAATAATAATAATAGTTTAAGTCCTTGTCTGACGTCAGTCATTTTTAAGCTTCGTTTTCGGCAATTTTTAAGCCTAACAGGTTTTGGCCTTGTGTTTACTACCTAGGCCTTTCTTTGGCAAATTTTCGGCCGTGACAAAAAATTAGTTTTTTTTTTATTTTCAGTTTGAATTATTTTCATACAGGGCGTAGTAAAATAAGAAATTTCATTGGTCTAGACACATATATAGGTATGAAAATTAAAGCTCATTTTAAGAGCTTACACATGAATTTTATAAAAATTCGATAAGTTATAACATTCAAAAAATATCGAAGAAAGAATAAGTAAAAATATGAATTTTTAACATTTTGAATATTTTTGAATGCTATAACTTCTAAACTAATCGACCGATTAAGCTCATTTTCTAACTCGATCAAGAAAGTCACCCACAGAATATGTATACTTAGTTTAAAAGCGATCGGTTCGAAACTTTGGCAATAATCAAAGTGACAACCTGCATAAAACTAATTTTTATTATATTTTGTAAATTTTCCAAACTATTTATCTATTTCAAAAAGTGGACAAGTCAATGAGCTGCATAGTGAAAATAGGAGGCAATCGAGCGATTTTCAGTTAAAACAACCTGGAAAAAAAAAATTTATAGGATCATGTATAAGCATATGAATTTATATGAGATTTATCGATGATCATATAAGGAATATATCAAGTCATGTATGATTACATAAAAACTTATGTGATCTTATAAAGTTTTTATAAGAATTAATATACTCCTGTCACTACTTTATAGAAACTGATATGATTTTATATTTAGTTATATATAACTTTATAAAGTTACTAGATAAAGTTTTATGTGGTTGTATATAATTATATATGTTCAAATAAAAGTTCATATGGTCTTATAAAATTCTCAAGAGAATTGATATAAATTTATAAGGATTTTAGAATAGTGTATGTGATTTTTTATAAAGTTATACAGGAGTTTTTAACATTACTAGATAAAATTATATAAATTATATGCAGTTATATATGATTATATAAAAACTCATATAATCTTACAAAATTTTTATATTATTCCATGTAACTACAAATAAAGTTATATATAACATTATGAAATTACAAGAGCACGTTTTATATGTGGTTATGTATAACCATATAAGATCATATAAAATCTTATATGACTGTATAAAATTTTTCTAAGATTTCAGATAATTAATAATAATTTATGTGATTTTATATAAAGCTATAAATAAATTTGTATGATTACAAAAGAGTTTAATCCGGTTATATAAAATCATATATGATTACATAAAAGTTTATATAGTTTTATGATTCTTGTGTATAAATTTCTATGCATTTATGAACAGGTTTTCTTAAACAACCTTATAATTTTGCATAAAATACAAATGTGATGTAATTTGATCATATTTGGTGCATTATTCATGTAGGATGTATCAAATTTATCATTTGATTTAAGTAATGCTATAAATTTATGAAACTTATAAGTGTAAAATAGACCAGAGGAGCACACGGCAATCGAGTGATATTCAAAGTTGAGCAGCATTAAGGTAGCACATTAGTTGGATGGGTGACCCGTTAACAAACTAGCAGTTAACCAATACATGTTTTTTTTTGTTCAAACATAATTATATATAATTATGTATTATCAGAACCTGCCAACTTTTAGATCTAATTATATATAAGTTATTGTATATATGATTATCTATACATAAAATCATTTTTTCTCGGGTGTATATAACTTTATATGATTATGTACGATTTTATACAGTCATATAAGTTTTTATAGGACCAGATTCATTATAAAACTTTATATGATTTTATATGAGTAACTTTTATATGATTTATATATGATCATATAAGACTTTTTTTCCCGGGAGACTATAGTAAATTTTGAAATAAGACATTTAAAAATTGACGCCAATGAAAATCAAGTCCACGATTACGATGTTAACATCGTAAATTTGGATAGGATTTTCTTTCCGTGTATTTTATGAAATTGTGTAAAATTTTATTTATTCCGTTTTTTATTCAGATCTTACTTTATAAAATTTTATTGAATTTTATAATATTTCATAAGATTCTGTAAAATTTAATTCTATTAAATTGTATGAATATTTATAAAATTTTGCTGTGAAATGTTATAAAATTATATAAAATTCAAAACAATTTTATAAAATTTCATAAAAACATTTTTTCCCGGGTTGCAATAAAAATTGCTCTCCGTAGAGAAAAAATTGTTCCTAGGACAATATCCAACTATAGTGGAAAAATTTTTAAACACGTTTTGAAGACGTTATCGAAAAAAAACATGATCATAATTTCTAATTGTTGGATTCTCCCAGCAAAAATAAATCCCAGGTACGAAACTTTAATTTTTATATTTTAGATATTTTATTCTTAGACATATTTATTTTAGAAAAGTAATATTTTTTATTTTATTGGTTTTAAAAATGTGAAAAACACATGTAAGGCACATTTGTGCAGATAGAATAAGAAAACCTTTATAGGTTTGATCTTATGACCGTAGGTACTTGAGTTGTACAAGTAACTCTTTATTTTTATGTATATTACAACCCAAATATTACGGTCTTAGCTTAAGAATAAAAACATGTCTTTTACTAAGGACAATACAGAGGGTTATACCTCACAATAAAATAGTTTAGACAGTATAGTTAGTCTGCGACTAAACTCTGTCAAGTAACGACACTTCTCTCGATGCGATTTCTTTCAAAATAAAGATTCTATTTTAATCACTGCATGCAGATAATAATATTATATTTTTTTCACATTATTTATTATCAATTCTATCTATGACTTCCTATACTAATCATTAACAATAAAATGTTTCGAATTATTGAAACAAAAAATTCATGAATTTTGAAAATTGATCTCAAATAATACTAAGATTAATGAAAACAAAGTTAATTTGTATGAAATTCATAGATTAAATTGAAATTTTTCGATTATCTAATCAATAACTCTTAAAATCAGTAGACATGAAAGTTTGATGATGAATATCTTTTGAACGCTTAATTTAGTCGCCAAACATAAGGTACTATTTTTGTTGAGCAGTTAATTTTCTATAAAAATTTCTATTGCGCATTTTATAATAGTCATTTATTATCGAGTTTTAAGATTCAGAAACAAAAATGAAATTTCTCTTAAAATGATCAAACTTAAATCTTCAATATCATTCAAATGGTGAGGTTTACGGAAAAAATATAGGATACCTTTTTTGTAGAGCATCAAATTTCCGATAAAATTTTAAAAAAACATTTTTCCGCACAATCAATTGATGATGAGGTATGAATTTTTTAACTTCCCGCTAAGAAAATCGACGATTTTCAACAAATTCGGGAAGTTATTGGTTTCACCCCGATTTTTAAAAATCGGGTTTTCATCATATGTTGACGTTTGGAGGTGTGAGGATGCTATTCAGACATTTTCAAAGCGATGTCTGTATGGATGTATGTAAGTATGTATGTATGTATGTGTGTGGATGTAAATCTCTCATATCTTTTTAATGAATGAACCGATTTAGATGGTTCTTGCGGCAAAAACTTTCGATTGCCGCCAAGAACGTCTATTTCAATCTGTTTTACGGCATGTGAGTTACTAAAATAAAGTAATGGTTGAGGTTAGTTTTTACTGTTTATATTATAACTTATGTGATTTGTTTAAAATGATGTAATAATTTCACTCGTATTAAATATTATTTATATAAAAATACAATTGGTAATTAAATTATTGTATAATACATCATACTTAAATTAACAGATGTCTGGATTTATATATTACTAATTATTTGAATAAAAAAAAAAAACAAAACAATTTTCAGATAAACAAATTGATAAACAAACAATGATTGTCGATCTTTTAAATTATTTTTTTTTAATCTTTCTTTATAATTGAATTTTTTAATCAAAGATTGAATTTAATTATAATGTTATAATCTGGTCCTAGGTGTTAAATTTAATTATGTTAAATTCAATAATGTCACGTGTGATAAAAATAAATGCAACAGAAAAAAAATTTTATTATTCAATAAATTTATAATAAAACATAAAAATAAAATTATATCTAATAATAAAATATTGAAAAAATATTTTGGTCTCACAAGGAAATACTATTCCGTTACATTTGGCAACAGCGCGTACGTTTTAACACGGCGGCAGAGCGCTTACTATGCGACCGACTCAGTTCGGAAAAGACACGCTACCTACGAAGGGTTAAAATCAAGGGCCCATAATTTGGGGAGAATTTTTTTTTAAGTGCTCAATATTTTTCAAATTTATCCAAAGATTTCCAAAGCTGATTCCATAAGCTTTTCAAAACTCTATGATAAGTCAAAACTATCGCCAATTGAAGCTAGCAAAAAGAAAAAAAAAATACGAAATTAACAATTTCATTTTGAAATAGAAAATCCATTCTATTCAGATAGCTTCAATTGGCTTTTTTAATATGATAATTATGACTTATCATAGGGTTTTAGGAAGCTTGAGGAATCAGCCTTGAAAATCTTTGGATTAATTTGAAAAATATTGAGCAGCTTACGAGTAATTATACTTTTAGTGAAAATATAAATTTTTACAAGTTAATTAGATGGGAAATTAAAATTAAGATAGCAACCTCTTAGAGCTGAGCTAGAGAGCTTATTTTTTGGGAGGATTCTTTTCTCGGTGTAACAATCGATACACATGAATTATTTTTATTCACAAATAACTGGGAATTTACTTGATTAAATTTTTATTTTAAGAGTATTTTTCATAATTCAAGGCACATCCAATAATTTAAAATGTGTTGGAATTGCTCTGAATCAATTAAAAATACGCTGAAATGACCAATAATTATAATATCAAAATATAATGGTATAAGGCGTAAAGGAAGAGAGAGTAAAATAGAATTGAAAACAAACCACTAATGGATTTAAGTAATTAGTATTAGGTTGCTAATGAATCAACCATTTGTATCTCTGAGTCCCCTACAATTAGTAATTTTTCTAAGATGATATAGGTTTCCAAGAATACAAAAAAATGTCACTCAAAATTATAACCTAATCCTTCATTCTCACGCTCTCGATATTGTTAGCCCCACTTTTCTCCCTAAATTTTCATATATGAACCCAGGAAAAATAATTAAATCAGTCATTACCGTTGTAACCAAAATGTTTGTCGGATCTATCCGCGAGAAAGGCTCACTGAGTTGATTTCAACGTTCGTTCTCAGGACGCTCTATGTCTAGGCACCCCAGGTCCTAGATTGATAATCGAGATTCGATTTTTTCATTTCAAAATGAAATATATAAAATCATTTTTTTCTACGTATAAGAAATTATATTCGTCAACTCCGTGGCTTGAAATTTTATTCTTGAAACCTCTCCTCGTGAAGTCCTACGCTTAGGCATCCTAACTCCTAGGTTGAATACCTAGAGTAAAATCTTTTAAGCTCGCACTGAAATCAAATTCCAAAATATAACTTTAAATTCTTTCAAATGACTTTTAAGGTCACTGCGGCTAAACTTACTAATTTCTTCTTTTCCCAGTACTTACAGTCTCCGTAGTTAAAATATTATATTTATTCTGAAGACATATTTCTATATATGGTAATTAGTTATTAAAAGAATGAGAAAACGAGTATCATTCATTAATTAAGATTGATAAATTAATAATAATAATATAAATGAAAGATTATATGTTTTTATTTGTTTAAATCAAAGTGGGCAGGGAGGTCAGAAGTTAGTTGTAGAATATAAGATCACACCCAATGAGGCAAGTCACTAAGGGTGGAGGGAAAGTGTGCCTTCCGAAGCTCTGGAACTTAAGTAGCGAGGAAGGAACCATACCAGAGAAAAATAGATTTCATTGGGTCTTGGCTTTTCCCTCCTGAGAAAACAGGACTTTTTTTTTCCTTGGGGGGTTTTAGAAAATGAACAAAAAAAGAGTTAGTCGACTTAAGATCTCTGACAGAGTAGAATCAAAATAAGTTGAAGCAAGCGGATTGCCGCTTAATAAAATTAATAATAAAGTTCAATAAGTTAGAGCAGGCAGATTGCCACTTAATGGTGAAAAATAAATAAGAGTGAATTCAGATACGCTTTCGAAAATCAATCCAATCAAAGGAAGAAAGGAAGTCCAATTTCAGAATTAGGATTAAAAATTAAAAATAGACAATATCAACGATGAGTAAGTCAGATTATTAGTCGTAATAATATATTTTTTTTCCTTTATTATGTCAGTATACTAGTTAATTACAAAAAACTCTGTTCGTTCGTATAAATAATTTAAATAATTTTTTAAACCGACAAAAATACTCTTTTAAATGGAATGTTATGTCCAAATAAATTTTTTTTTATTTAATAATTATTAAAAATTATTATTACAGAGCTTATCTCTGCAAAAGCGCGCGAAAACGCAGCGTCAGCTTATTCCAGCTTTTTATGCGACAAAGAATAGTGGAAGGATAACTGCAATAGGTATAACGAACATTTAATAAACTGTTGAAACCTTCCACCGATGACAATAATCAAAAATTCCCCATCAATCGCCAAATCAAAGCTTATAAAAAGCCACAGCCGCCATAGCTCACGGCTAGTCAGTTCATAAAACTTACGGTCCGCGAATAGTCGAGCGTCAAAATTTCGTGCGATTTTATTGCAGAATTCCGCCCTAGACGTCGAAAAGTCGAGAAGAGGATCTTTAATAGTTCCTATATAAACCTCTTTGCAGGAATCCGCTTAGGCGTTGAAAAGGCAATAATCGACCTCTTTATCTTTTAAAAATTTTAAAAGATTGATAGAACCATCCAGTCCGATTAAAATAGTGACGCAAATCACGCTTATTTGCGATTCCATCTTGGGCTGAGTTATTTCGCGCATAATTCCACTTTTCGGGGGTGTAAAAAGGACGCATTTAAATATAAATTAAAAATCTTATAAGTATTCGTTAAGAATAAATATTCTAAAAACTAATTATTCAAAACGTGTGGAAAGATTCAGTGTACAAGTGAATTGTAACTAAATCATTAATAAAAAGACAAAAATCGTAAGTTCAACCTTCCGAGTTTCATTCGAGTAGCACATAAGTTTACATCCTACAACCCCAGCCGCGCTCACCCAACCAAATCCTACAGGAAGAAGCTGAGTAAGCTGCAACATTCTGGAGGGATCTAACCTGCCGTGTCTAAAAGAAAGAAACATCGAAAGGTAGGTGAAAGATTTACATCCTACTCTTTCATAAGATATCTGGTTCAACAAAAGAACACCAGTCTCTTTGGAGACGTTTTGGGTTCTTACTTTTCGAAAGATCCACTATTAATAATAAATTATAGGAAGATAACTCTTCCTCGTATTCTTTACTGTTGTCCGCAACTTCCAAATTGCACCTCTAAATTTTTCTATCGCTACCAAAGGGAGAAATCACGGATAAATCATTTAAATTTAAGCGGCGGACATAACATAAAGAATACGGATGGCAGCGGTCGAATTTTCGAAAGTTAAAATCCTTCTTGTTGAGCCAAAGTTATAATTATTTTACCATTTTTGAGAAAAGGTAGATTTTTGTGGTTATTTTCCACATCTTAACAGGTAGCAATTCCACGTATTGCAAACTAAGCATTTTTCGCACCTCGAATTCAAGTTGCGAAACGCCTGAGTTCACTGTCCGTGACTTTGCGACCAAATCGCAAAGTCAGCAAAAAGTCGCACATCGACTTCACTGTTGCAGCTTTGAGCTGTTAAAAATTAACTCTTTCTTTCTCTTTCTGACCAAGTCAGAAATTTTGCTCTGAGTACAGAGACATTTGATATCCTTGTCTTACGCTTCACCTTAGGGTGTAGTCACTACCATTACTCGTACAAACCGAAACAGGAGGCGTTGAAATTTAACACGTTGTTATGTCCAATTAATTTTTATTTTATATACATATATTTCATCTCATAAAATAAATTGACGAAACCCCTGTTTACAAAAGCATGCGAAAACGCAGTGTCAGTTTTACCACCATTTATGCGTATAAAAGTAGAGCGACAATTCTTGAAATAACGATTGACAAATAAATAAAAAACTTGTCATCATTTTTCACCAATGACAACAATTTAATTACTCCCATCAAACATCAATCAAAAGTTTTTAAATAGCCTGAGCACCATGGATCAGGGCCTTAGTCGAATATCAGATCTCGTGATCTTGAGTCCTACGGACCCCGAATAACGAAACTGCGAAAATTTCGTGAATGTTATTGCAGGAATCCGCGTTTGCGTTGAAAAGTCAATAAGAGACTTCCAATTTTTTTAATAAGAACCCTATTGCAGGAATCCGCGTTTACATTAAAAAGTCAATAGGGAATATTTAAATAAAAATCTATATAAAAATCAATTTATCTTACTGCAGGAATTTGCGTTGGCATTGAAAAGTCAATAACTGAATCTAAATTATCCATAAAAATTCCCATACATCGATTAAACATTCGGTTCGATTGAATAGTGATACAAGAATAAGTATAATTTGTAATGCAATCTTGAGTCGATTCAGCTCTGCGCATAATAGCCTTCGGGCTCCACAAAGACGCATGATACAATATAATTGTATTCTTAAAAATTGTGAAAAGTTAGTGTGTAAGTGAAGTTCAGCTGAAATAATATTGTATTTTATCCTACAATCCCAGCCGCATCCATTCAACCAAATCCTTCAGGAGGAGGATGAGTGAGCTGCAAAGTTCTGAAGGAATAAATGCCTGCCGTGTTAGAAGAAAGAATCATCTAAAGGTAAGTGAGAGACAATCTTAATATCTTTTCTTTCCGTCGATCAATTTATAAATGCAACGTTGATCAAGCTCGAAGGCGATTGAGTTCACACTCTTGGAAAAAACCAACATCAAATGATAAACATAGGAAGTAAAAAATCTTTCTTGTATTCTTTACTGTTGTCCGCAACCTCCATCTAGCTCGTTAAATTTTTCTATCGCTACCAAAGGGAGAAATCCTGGATAATTAAATTAAATTACAGCGGCGGACATAACACACATTCTCTAGCCGGTAGTCTAAGGGGTGAAATGGTCAATAACGAAGAAAGACCCGTTGTCCGGCTAGATGCCACTTTGCACGATGCAGCCACTCCACCTACACAGTATGATATGGCCAAGGAGCTCTATCGAGAGCTTCCTAAATTCAACGGCGAAAGTCCAAATTGCGAACAAGATTTCGAGGAATTTGACGCAATCGTACGGAGTTGGTTGCCTTGTATCATCCCGGAACATCAGGACATGTTCTTTGCAAAAGTTGTAAAAAGAATCTCCGGTCGTGCCAGAGACCAAATAGAAAACACTCCGCTCCACAGTGTCGAAGCACTTCTCGAGATACTAGGAGAATGGTAACGAGACGACGATCCAGCTCTTGTTTGGCACAAACGTCTAGCTTCAGCTAGCCCGAGAGAGGGCGAAACTATTGAAGATTTCTTTATCAGGTTACGCAAAATGATCAGAGGTCTGGAAGCTGTGTTACCAGAGGAGAATCGGGAAGCCATCATGTCGCAACAAGAGAAGGTTGCATTCGATATGCTTTATTCCGCTTTGCCTGACCTTCTAAAATATTTCGCGAGTTTAAAAGATCCAAAAACGCTCGAATATCTTCATAAAGCCGTTAAAGAAGAACGAACTTGAGAATGCATACGATCAAGGCGGAAACGTGAATCTAAGGACTATTCACGCCATTCCTAGAGAGACAGAGGCTACGACCGAGACTATAACAGACGTTACTCTAAGGACGATTATCAGAGACCTCGCAAAGATTATGACGATTACGACGACCGTCGAGAAACCAGAGGACGAACGTTTTATTATTCGAAAAAGCATAGCAGACCGAGTAAATACGCTACAGACAGCAAAGACAGTGTGGACTCCGACGATAGCTCAGCGCCAGCTAACTACCGAACGTACACTTACACTTTAGGTAAAGGGGGACGTGGACGGACCCACGACGACGACTCGACGTCACGAACGTTCAAGAAAAGCTTATCACGCCCAGGAACAGAGGAACCTTCTTCAACGAAGAAAAAGATTGTGACTTTCGACTCTGCAGACATTGACACAAAAAAACTTGAACATTTGAAACTAGAAGCTCCCTGTTGAACCTGTCATTTTTGCCCTCATTGTGAGGCAAGTAAATCTGCCTCTCCAAAAGACAATGACAAACATTTAAACTCAACGGGCGCTCGACAGACCGAGGCGACTGCGAGTATGCCCCGAGAGTGTCGTCGATCCACGAATCTTCATCAGAAAACTCAGACGCTGAAGGAGTTCAGAATCCTCCAACGCCCGAAACCCTTACACTAGTCATCGGTAAAGGTCCACAAGTGTGGATAACATCTCCAGACCTCTTCCAGGGTGGTTGCAAAGTTTTGTTAAATACAGGTTCTAACCTGAATCTCTTTTGCATCGATGCTCTGGGGGATCATACCACCTTTTACCCTGAAAATGGCAGTGTGGTGGGCGGTATAGCGACCAGCAGTATGCCAATAATTGGAACTGTGACTCTCAAGATCTTTGATGCAGATGTTTGTTTCCAGGTTGTACCTAGATCACCAGGTAGTTATCTGGGCATCCTCGGAAACGAAATTAATTTCACATCTACCCTGAACATGGACCATTTCTGTTCTGTTGATATAATATTCTTTTTCAAGTGGATTTAAGCACATGAAGGTTAACTTTTCTTCTCCACACGTCGAATACGCCCAAGAATTTGATTGATTGAGTTTTATCCACGTGGTTTTACACTCTGGGATAATGCGGATGTGGCAGGTTCTTGGATATCTTCAGTTGACTTCAAAAGCAGCTTTATTTCGCAGTCTACTTCTTCGTGAACCTCCGTGGACCGGAATTGAATATCGGGATGACAAGACAAATGATCTCCGATAGATTTGGATTCGTTGATGTATTCAGAATTTGCTAGATAAAATCTTCTAAAGCCTGTATCTGTAACCAGAAACCTTTTCGATGGTAGTCTCGTCGGTGTTTGAATTCTCCTGTATAGATGTTCTGGCTTTGGCAATTGTCTCATTTCGTATGATTATAACAGAACTTTATGGAACAAGGGCAAGGTTACTATGATAAGTAGATAACCTTTTGTCCTCACTACCTTCACTGTCGACACTGCTGACAAGGTTGAGATGTCTATCCTGTCAATTGGTTGAGGTTGATTCAAATCCGGATACTTCCTTATAATATCAACGGTTGCTCGGTAGAGTTGACTCGGTGATATAGCTTGCGGAGAAAGGCTGCCGGCCTTGGCTTCTTCGATGATTGTTTGAGCTTCTTTCAGGACTCGAAGATGTTTATTGGCCATTTGTCTTCGTTCATCCCCCAGCATCATGACTTTCATCGAATATGCAAGTCTATCCAGGGAATTTTTAGTGAGATTCATGAAATCTGTGGCAGTATCTGCGAGGTTATTCAGATTGGACTACATTTGCGCTTTGCTCTGAAAGATGGTACTGATTTCGCTTTTAACGATGCGAGTAGCATTCTGTACTAGGTGTACCATTTCTGTATTGTCTTGATATAATTTGTTAATCTCCTTAGTGATATGTTCCTTGTCCTCGTAGTCCATGGTTCCAAACAGTTCTCGAGCAATTGTGCCGACAAATCCGAACCGTGGAGCTCGTTGATTACGGTCAAATGACGGGGTCTTAAATGTCGTTTCTTCGAGGAGCTGGTCCAAGCGACTTTTAGCTCGGTTTATTGCGGCTTGTATCTAGGTCTGGACCTGATGTCCATTTTCAAGTAGTGCATGCAGGACCCTGAGTCAATAACTTTGGTACAGCCTAGCATAGTGGATGAAAATGAATTTTGGAATCCTGTTTTGCCTTATTAAGACAATCAGCAGCAAATTCTCGGACTCCTGATAATCTTCCCACAAGGTCGGCGAGATAGTTGGAATAAATTTTGATTATGGCATAATCGGGGAAATGATTTGGCAACTGAGCTCTTCGACCAAACATCAACTCGAATGGAGTGAATTTGGTGGAAGTATGCACAATAGTTGATGGCTCCTTTCTAAAGAACCATTTTACTAGGGGTAATAACCCAAAGTCCTCAATCTTTGGATTTTTAGGGCTTTCGCAAGTTGTTGTCTTATTTTGGAGGTAAACGAAGTACCTTTATCTGAGAGGATAACTCTCGGACATCCATAATAGCACATATAACGATCAACAAGGGCTTCTGCCACTTGTCGATCGGATATCAGGTATCGGGATTGCTGTTACGGCTTTCGAAAAGTTATCCTGAATAGTCAAGATGTGGACGTTTCCACTCCTTGTCATAGGAAGTGGTCCAACAGTATCAATAGAGATTTTCTCGGAGGGCTCGAAGGAAATATCGCTTATCATCATTGGTTGTTTTGATTTAATGCAAGTGAGTTTATTCTTCTGGCAGATTCTTGTATAAGGTTTAATGTTTGTATCTTCAAATACGTCCTCGTGTTTCGCTATGCGGAACGTGTAGGTTCCGTGCTTTTACATGGAACTATTAAATTTCGTAATCTTTCAATTAAATTAATTAAATCAATTTTTTCGAAATGATTTTTCTCGACAAAGACCGTAAAGATAAAGCACTGACCCACTTTTGTGATCAATACATCACCCATTTTTGGTTTAGCTGTCTTCAGGTCTTCCTGATTGATGAAAGTGAGATCTCTCTACAGTCGTGAAACTGGTTTCATCAACTCACAATCCAGAGACAGGAAATGTACCATGTGGTCTCTCACATAGGTAATTCCATCTCGATTGTCCTTGAATTTTATTCGATTATCAGGTAGTTCCGGTGGTGAATAGCGTTGATCACTCAAATCTTCAGCTATATCTGAGGAAGGAGGATCAAAGACTTACCACTGAGCTTGATTCAGAATTTAAGGAGGTAAATCAACAATCATCTCCAGCTCATTCCCCAGTTGTTTGTCAACAGCTTCCGGTTGAGTAGTGTAGAGAAGGTCAGATTCGTTCACCTGAGCATCTCCGTCATCTTGTTCTCCACGTACTTCCACTTGAATCACTGTGGCTTCATCAGATTAACTGGCATCTGTTTAGTCTGATTGAGAAGATCTCTCCGCTATGATTGTACGATCATTTGCAGAGTCTTGGTTTAATTAACTGGGCTGCTGATTCTCGTTCAGCAAGATCTTTTCATGTCCTAGATTTTTACTTGTGGTTGTCACTTTACGTTTGGGCGTTTCCGCGTGTGCCATACTGGATGAAGCTGCAAAAACATCTTCAACGTTCGTTTGGCAAGTGGATGGCCTCGCGATGACTGTAGATGTATTATCATCAGAATTTTCTGCGTCCTTCCAGTAAAAGCTTTTTTTATGATCGTCGTAGTCAAGTTCTTTGCAATTTGCTTGCACAGCTTTCAGCACCGTGTTATTCCACATAGGAGTCGACGGACTTCTACCCGCGGTAAGATATTTCTCTCGAATCTCGTCAGCTCGCGGTGTCTGTCGAGTTGCAGGGAGTATTTCTACTTGGAATTCTGGTTCAGAGCAACTGGCTTTACTTGAGTTCTCATCTCTTTCTATATCTTCATTTTGACAAAGGAATTCTTCATCTTCTTCTTCTATTTCCTCGGACTCATCCGAGTCTTCAGATTCGTTATGTTCTTCCGACAAGTAGCCCTTTTCAAGATATTCTCGGACTTCCTTGGCTAATTAAGGACTGACCACAGGCAGTGGATTGTAATAGTCGTCTGGGCAAACAGTGCGATCTGCTTCTTCATCTGATACATTAATCGCTCGTTTTTCTAGGGCTTTATTGAAACGTATAAATGATTTTCTCAAATCTTTTCGCATTTGTTGTCGATTTATCGCACTTGCTCGGATTTTCCCTCGTTAATTGCCCCCGAATAAATTTTGTCCATTTTAAGTAAACGGTCTGGCGCCTGCGTGCACTAACCCAGCCTGAGGAGCTGGTCCAGGCACGACAAGTGTTTATTATTTATAATTCAATCATTGTTTAAATTTTTTTATTTTATTTTGATTTGGTCTCGATATTTATCAGCATTTAATATCGTTTCTTATTATTTATTATTGTTTATTATCACACGTGGGCGACCGCATACGTTATATTGGGATTTTCCGCGTCTCCGTCGCGAAATTTCAGCTAGGTATACGTTATAAAATTATTACAGAGCTTATCTTTGCAAAAGCGCGCGAAAACGCAGCGACAGCTTTTTCCAGCTTTTCTTGCGACAAAGAATAGTGGGAGGATAACTGCAATAAGATTAACGAACAAGTCAGTCTCGAAATAAAATCATCCCGTTCATACGTAATCCCACCCCATATGCGAATGTCCGTGTCGGTACCTTATGTAAATCCTGAGATCAAACAGAGCTACCTCTGTAAGATTCTTCTTAAAGAGGGACTCTTAATGGGCGAAGCCGTTGTCTCAGTTGATGACGATCAAGCGATGTGTATGGTCATCAGCACTACATCAGATCCAGTCGAAATCGAAACTGAACCTCAAATGCTTAAGGAATTAGAATTTGATTATCTTGATCCATCAGACTAATTTTCCGACATAGCGGAAACTCCGTCTGGAACGCACTCACTTTCTAAGCGAAATCGAATCCAAGCAATCTTCGACAAAATTCCTACCGATAATCTTAGTTGTAATGAAAAGAAGCATATTTTCAGACTTATTCAGGAAAATCACGATATATTTCATCTCCCGGGTAATCGTCTAGGACGTTCTAAAAAGTTCAATCAAGCAATATCGGTTTTCTCAAAAACACCGCGATGAAATTAAGAAACAAGTGGGAAATATTCGTATAATTTTCCTTTGTGCATTGTTCCTAAAAAACCTGACGCTCAAGGTAACAAAAAGTGGAGAATGGTTATCGATTTTCGAAATCTGAATAAGATAACCTAGGGGATGCTTACCCCCTTCCACTTATAATCGACATTCTAGACTAACTCGACAGAGCCAAATACTTCAGTGTATCTGACCTTGCTAGTGGGTTCCACGAAGTACCAATGGACCCCAGAGACGCCGAAAAAACAGCGTTTTTCACCCCTGACGGTCATTGGGCATATTGCTGTATGCCTTTTGGGCTTGAGTGTGCTCCAGCAATTTTTCAACGTATGATGGATTCCGCATTGAGTGATGTTAAAGGTACAGAACTGTTTATCAATCTCGATGATTTCGTAAGTTATGCATCTTTGTTTGAAGACCATGAGGTACGGGTCCAACGACTCTTCAACCGCCTTTGAGAGGCTAGGCTAACTCTTCAGCCCGAAAAATTCAAATTTCTCGGCCCCGAGGTTAAATGTTTGGGTCACATTATCACTAAAGATGGTGAGAAAGCCGACCCAAAGAAAATTTCATCCCTTAAAAACGCTTCGGACCTCCGTAATCATACAGAAGCTCGAAAATTTATGGGATTAGCAAATTACTACAGACGTGTTATCGAAAACTTCGCCGGAAAGCAAAACCGATCACTGACCTTACCAGAAAAACTAAACCGTTTGTCTGATCAGTTGGTTTGCAAAAGGCTTTTGATGATATTAAGAACGCGTTATGCGAAAACTCATTCCTCGCATATCCAAACTTCAATCGACCGTTCATATTGGCAACCAGATCCTCCGATGTCGTTATTTCGGGCATCTTGAGCCAGGAACTGGA
The DNA here is from genome assembly GCF_026212275.2 of Microplitis demolitor. Classification (NCBI taxonomy): domain Eukaryota; kingdom Metazoa; phylum Arthropoda; class Insecta; order Hymenoptera; family Braconidae; genus Microplitis; species Microplitis demolitor. The sequence continues at coordinate 9,694,287 of NC_068552.1, read as the reverse complement.
GAACGAAGGTCGTACGCCTGATAATTCCGATGGAAATATTGAGAAAATTTTCTCCTGTACGTCTAGAGTCTTGTAAGAGACTGAGACAAGATACACACAATGAAAAAGAGTGTTTGGCTTACCTTTATTGTAAGCCTTTCACCTTGTATAGAAGCAACCCTTGTATGTCTTGGTTGAAAGACAGCCAAGTGTCACCGAACAACAAATTAAGTAGAGATCTAAATTAAGCGAATACAAATTTTTGGTTATCGTTCGACATAAAATCTCAGAACAATATGCCGAAAGGTTGTCCTACAACTCTGAGGGTGGATCTCCAGATGAAATAGCTTCAAACCAAAAATCGGTCGAGGGAGCAGTGATGCTATCACTCAGGAAAACTTCTTGTTCTGACGAAGAAACCTTAGCAGCTGTAAAATGAGGAAGAAAACCCGGAAGCAAAAACAAACTTCGGGTCAACAACGCTCCACAACCTCGTGACACGATTGCATACCGGTTACGAATAAAACGGGCTACGGAATTGACACAAAACAGAAAAAAGATAAACTATTGTGAAATAAGTACGACGAAAACTGATGTCTCAGAAAGTATCGAAGACGACGTTTTTGAAGAAAATCAACCAGGGCTCTCTTCAGCATTTCAGGCTCCAGCCGATCCGGAATTGGAGATTGAGCCAGAACCCGAAATAGAACCAGAAGAAACAGATGAGGAGGAAGAGGAAGCAGTCCGACTCATGGACGATGAATATCTGCTAAACGAACTGGAGAAAAGTTCCAGCGATCGGGGGGATGAAAACTCTCCTGAAGCGATAAATCGACAACAAATGCGAAAAGATTTGAGAAAATCATTTATACGTTTCAATAAAGCCCTAGAAAAACGAGCGATTAATGTATCAGATGAAGAAGCAGATCGCACTGTTTGCCCAGACGACTATTACAATCCACTGCCTGTGGTCAGTCCTTAATTAGCCAAGGAAGTCCGAGAATATCTTGAAAAGGGCTACTTGTCGGAAGAACATAACGAATCTGAAGACTCGGATGAGTCCGAGGAAATAGAAGAAGAAGATGAAGAATTCCTTTGTCAAAATGAAGATATAGAAAGAGATGAGAACTCAAGTAAAGCCAGTTGCTCTGAACCAGAATTCCAAGTAGAAATACTCCCTGCAACTCGACAGACACCGCGAGCTGACGAGATTCGAGAGAAATATCTTACCGCGGGTAGAAGTCCGTCGACTCCTATGTGGAATAACACGGTGCTGAAAGCTGTGCAAGCAAATTGCAAAGAACTTGACTACGACGATCATAAAAAAAGCTTTTACTGGAAGGACGCAGAAAATTCTGATGATAATACATCTACAGTCATCGCGAGGCCATCCACTTGCCAAACGAACGTTGAAGATGTTTTTGCAGCTTCATCCAGTATGGCACACGCGGAAACGCCCAAACGTAAAGTGACAACCACAAGTAAAAATCTAGGACATGAAAAGATCTTGCTGAACGAGAATCAGCAGCCCAGTTAATTAAACCAAGACTCTGCAAATGATCGTACAATCATAGCGGAGAGATCTTCTCAATCAGACTAAACAGATGCCAGTTAATCTGATGAAGCCACAGTGATTCAAGTGGAAGTACGTGGAGAACAAGATGACGGAGATGCTCAGGTGAACGAATCTGACCTTCTCTACACTACTCAACCGGAAGCTGTTGACAAACAACTGGGGAATGAGCTGGAGATGATTGTTGATTTACCTCCTTAAATTCTGAATCAAGCTCAGTGGTAAGTCTTTGATCCTCCTTCCTCAGATATAGCTGAAGATTTGAGTGATCAACGCTATTCACCACCGGAACTACCTGATAATCGAATAAAATTCAAGGACAATCGAGATGGAATTACCTATGTGAGAGACCACATGGTACATTTCCTGTCTCTGGATTGTGAGTTGATGAAACCAGTTTCACGACTGTAGAGAGATCTCACTTTCATCAATCAGGAAGACCTGAAGACAGCTAAACCAAAAATGGGTGATGTATTGATCACAAAAGTGGGTCAGTGCTTTATCTTTACGGTCTTTGTCGAGAAAAATCATTTCGAAAAAATTGATTTAATTAATTTAATTGAAAGATTACGAAATTTAATAGTTCCATGTAAAAGCACGGAACCTACACGTTCCGCATAGCGAAACACGAGGACGTATTTGAAGATACAAACATTAAACCTTATACAAGAATCTGCCAGAAGAATAAACTCACTTGCATTAAATCAAAACAACCAATGATGATAAGCGATATTTCCTTCGAGCCCTCCGAGAAAATCTCTATTGATACTGTTGGACCACTTCCTATGACAAGGAGTGGAAACGTCCACATCTTGACTATTCAGGATAACTTTTCGAAAGCCGTAACAGCAATCCCGATACCTGATATCCGATCGACAAGTGGCAGAAGCCCTTGTTGATCGTTATATGTGCTATTATGGATGTCCGAGAGTTATCCTCTCAGATAAAGGTACTTCGTTTACCTCCAAAATAAGACAACAACTTGCGAAAGCCCTAAAAATCCAAAGATTGAGGACTTTGGGTTATTACCCCTAGTAAAATGGTTCTTTAGAAAGGAGCCATCAACTATTGTGCATACTTCCACCAAATTCACTCCATTCGAGTTGATGTTTGGTCGAAGAGCTCAGTTGCCAAATCATTTCCCCGATTATGCCATAATCAAAATTTATTCCAACTATCTCGGGACGGGTACTCTCGGTTGACGACGGTTTCGGGGACTGTCGAACTCCCCCACTAATTCATACAAGTGATCAAATGACATCAAATCACTCCACCGGTTCACCGAGTGATAATCAGTTGAATGCGAAGTCCAACTGGAATTTAAATTAGTTTAAGTTGGTACTAGTAGTTGTAAGATAGGTACTGATTTGCTGGTCACCAGAGCCCAAGAGGACATGACCGAGTCGCTGACCATCATCTTACGGCTCGAGTAGGTAACAGCCAATCCCAGCCGAGAGACGACTTATGGAAATTACCGCTAGTGGAAATGTCCGAATTTGACATCGGATCGTGATTTCGCCTACCGGACGATCAAAATCTTCGAACAGCTTAGTTAATGGGCACGAACAGCTAGAGCAAAGGATTTCACAGCAGATAGTAGCGTGGATCGAGTAATTATCATGAAAACCGGAGTGACTTTGAAGTGACCGACTGTCTCAAGTGGGAGTTGAAACTGACCGTCACAATGGGGATGACTGCCCGGTTAAGACCCTATCGAAGCGCCGCCAAGTGAGAAAGCCCTGAACGAAAGGCGGGAACCTGCGAACGAAAACAGACGCTTTTAAGGGTTGACTTCTTAGCAATTCAATTTGTCATCATTTGATTAACGTTGTAAAATAAAAGAAAGTTGACTTGGAATGGGAAACTAAAACTAAAAAATGATAAGAAAATCCATCACTTGACCCTGCGGGCCAGCCCTGAAACTTCCCGCTGTTTTGAACTTTTTGAGCTCAAAAAATTGACGTTGATATATTTTCGAGCTGTTCGAGCTCGAAAATACTTTTGTATGCCTTTGTTTAAAAAAAAAAAAAACGTTTCTTACCATTTTTTCTGAAACAAAATTCCTCGAACGAAGAAACTGACTGAGACAGTTAAGGTGGCAATCGACGAGTTTTATTGAGTTCTACTGCTTATCGGATTTTAGAATTGATTTATGGAATCGTTTTTGAGAAATTTTGAAAATACTAAAAAAAATTTTTTTTTTAATTCTTTCGACAACGGTTTCTCTTGTAAAAATAAACCGATTTTGATGGTTGAGGTGGCATTTGATGCGGCTTATGAAGTTTCAGAGCCCAGTGGATTTTGGAATCAATCCATCAAAAACATTAAAGTTATCCAAAAAAAAAAAATTTCTGGAAAAAGTTTATTTTTGGAATATCTCTAGACGAGCTCTACCAATCAAACTTAATTTTTTTCAGTTCTTAAATATCGACAAGCCGCGTCGAATGACACCTTAGCAAACAAAATCAATTCATCCGTTCAAAACTTATAGATATTTACATACGCACGTACCTACATACACTCGGACATCATCTTGAAATTAGTAAGGATAGCTTCCTAGAACCTCAAAACGTCAAGATCTTTTAGAAATTCGATTTTCAAAAATCAAACCGGTACCAATAACTTCCCATATTTTTGAAAAGGCCCTAGGGTTATAAGCATAGTGAATTTGCCCTTGACAGATATCGGCACGATACTGTGAGGATTTTCAAGTACTGATAAGATAATAAGATCCTGAAAGTTTCAGATCTCCAATCCATTTGGTATTTGGAAAAAAGCCAAATATGTAAAAATCAGACAAAATGAATATTCTCAGGAACGCACCAATTGATTGATTAGAATTTTGGATCTGTTTTGGGGACTGATGGTAGCTTCTAGAAAAAAAATTAGGAGCTGTATCGGTCGATAAAAACCTCGAAAAAATGGCACTTTTGTTTTAATTTCGATTTTTAAGTATAATACGATTCTGGCACAAATATAAAACCATTTTTTCCGAATTCCTCATTTGTTTTTCTATGGATATATAAGCTTTTCAAATTCTTAAAAAAGGTACGCCATATTGCAAAAAAATTAAAATCATTTTTTATGCTAATATTCACTTTATTAATGTATTTTATTTTTTAATCTTGATTTTTCTCGCTCACATATGTTATTTTATCTTGTTTAAAATATTCATTTCTCTACTGATAACAGTAATAAATTTTTTTTTGCCTACGTTAAACGTTATATATTTTAATCGCAATAAATATCTAGTAATTCTGTCGAAGATCTGTAGAAAAAATTCTTGTAATATTCAATCATTTATGTATTCAATCATGATTTATTTTGTAATAATATTGAGAATATTTTAGAAATTGTCGCTATTAGTCGTTGCGTTTGGTACATTATCGACTCAGTCCTGACGTCAAAAAAAAAACCACGTGACACAACAGGTAACACAAGTGTTGCTTATGATGAGAGGGATAGTTTGTTTATATTTTATTTATTAATCTAATAAAATGTCTTTAAATGAAACCGACAATGATAAGTGTTGAATTTGCTCAAAATTAGTTAAGAAAGTATCTGGAACTCGTAAAACCCTGTTAACAGAATAATACATTGATGAATTTTCTAAAGCCTTTGAAATTGACTTTTTCACTGGTGATATTGTTTGTGGCAAATGTCGCTTGGAGTTGCCTAAAAAAAAAGAAAGTTGATCCAGGTGTAACAAATGGCTCTGAAGATGAATCTGAATCTATCGTTAGTGAACTATTAGAGCGAACGGAGTCTAGTTTGTCACAAATGACATTGTCTCAGTCAAGTTCAGATGATCTTTTTTTTTAGAGCTAACATCACTTCTACCGATGACAGTACAGAGTATATTGAGGTTTCAATAAAAAGAACTATTTCAACCCATGGATACTGTTGTCTGTGCAATAATACTACTGATTTAACCGTTATTCCTCAAAAAGCCCGAATGCAATCATTTATCAAACGACGAGTTTTCATACCAGTTGGAGTCATTTGATAAATAAACGGTTCTATGATGAAGCTCTAAATCTCATATGAGTCTATTATAACTAGACCAGAATTTCGTCAGCAGAATTAAGTCACATGATGGAAAATTTTTCGTTGCGGAATTGGTAAGTGTCAATGAGAAATACTGACGCTCGAAGTGTAACTCAAGCACTAATAGTATTTGTAGTGAAGCTTCGCTCAGGTTATTCAAATAAGTTAATTTTCACAAGTTTGGAAAATGATAAGCAGTTAGTGTAAAAGTATTGTGAACGAGTCATCCAATCTTTTGAAAAAGACATTTTACCTTCGCGCTTTGGCCTAAATGCAGTATCCAGAAATTATCTTATTCAAAATCATACATCTGCAGTTGCAAAAAAAACTTCATGACGATTTGAATGACGAACTTATTTTGATTTGTGATGAGACCTATGCTCGTTATGAGAAAAGGTCTAATAATGAGTATCAGAGAAAGTCATATTCTCCTCAAAAGAAAGTACTACTGTGTAAGCCATTTACAATTTGCACAACTGATGGATATATAGTTGATATGCTCGGACCGTATTATGCTAAACAAAGGATGCTTCTATAATGCGGGACATTATAGATAATCCTGATGGTATATTATGCCAATTATTAGAACCTGACCATGCATTTGTGGTTGATCGTGGATTCCGTGATGTTAAAAAATACGTAGAAAGTAAAAATTATAAAGTATTAATGCCAGCACTTAAAGGAAAACAATAACAGCTGAATTTAATGCTTCAAGATATGTAACTAAAATGTCCGTAGAGGCAACTCATGGGATGGTAAAACAAAAATATCATTTACTCGATCAAAGAATTGACAACAAAATGCTTCAAAGAATTGAAAGATTTTTAAAAATTGTCTCATTATTACATAATATGTACAGTAAGCGTCTTACTTCCAACTCAGAGATTTTGGATGAAGTCGTCGAAACAATAAAATCACAAAATGATGTAAAAAATAAGTTAGCTAATGAAGTTCAACAAAATAGCTGGCAACGTAAAAAATTGCCGTTTCAAATGATTTCATCTGAAGTTTTAGAAGACTTTCCAGAAATGACGTAAAAGGATCTGCGAATCTTATTCACTGGTTCCTACCAATTGAAGCAGGCTGTGTCGTGATAAGCAGAAATGCTTGATGAAACAGGCAATCTTACTATTCAATACGTTAAAGATCAGTGAAACATACTCAACGCTCAATTCAATCCTGCCATATCAATAAAAAGGTTTATAGAGTTTTATTGAGTATAAAAAATGTTGCTCTCACGTCGATGCTATTGTTTATTATTTGTCACACGGGAGATATTTGACAAAGATTCTGAGGCCTGCTAAAATACTCATCAAATTATTTAATACAGAAAATGTTTCACCTGTGATTGAAGATGATAGTTCGGAAGACTGATGAAATGTGATTATAAATTTTTTTCAAATATACCTTTCAAACATTTGTTGCTATTTATTTATAATTTACTAACTAATATCTGTTTCTTATGTAACGAGTGTGCAATGTTTATAATATTTTAGTTAATATTCATTAATATCTTAAGATTTAACTTGTGATTTATAATTGAATATCTCATACGAAAAGAAAAGATATCTAAAAGCGAGAAAAATCAAGATTAAAAAAAAATACATTAATAAAGTAAATATTAGCATAAAAAATGGTTTTTATTTTTTCGCAATATGGCGTACCTTTTTTAAGAATTCGAAAAGCTTATATATCCATAGAAAAATAAATGAGGAATTCGAAAAAAATGGTTTTATATTTGTGCCAGAATCGTATCATAGCTAAAAATCAAAATTAAAACAAAAGTGCCATTTTTTCGAGGTGTTTATTAACCAATATAGCTCTTAATTTTTTTCCTAGAAGCTATCATCAGTCCCCAAAACATATCCAAAATTCAAATCAATCGATTGGTGCGTTCCTGAGAATATTCATTTTGTCCGATTTTTACATATTTGACTTTTTTTTAAATACCAAATGGATTAGAGATCTGAAACTTTCAGGATCTTATTATCTCATTAGTACCTGAAAATTCTCCCAGTATCGTGCCGATATCTTTCAAGCGCAAATTCACTATGCTTATACCGCTAGGGCCTTTGCAATTTTCTTAGCGGGAAGTTAAAAAGTCAAATAGAAAAGAATTTATCATAGACGTCAGTTCTTCTGTGGTTCAAAAAAGTCTGGGTATCTTAAGAACAATCTGACGATATGATTTAATTTTTTTTCCACGATCTTCAGAATTATGCAAAGAATGTTCTTTCGTAGTTCTTCTGTAGCTCTTCTCGTTTTTTCTTTTTATAATAAAAAGTTTTTGTTAAGACCAGTATTTTTACATGTAAGCAAACAAATACTGCACAGAAAAAACAGTACACTTAGTTCAAGAAAATTATTATCTTCCGAATTTTCTTTCTTGATTCAATAAAAATGAAACACTTGATTCAAAAACTTTTTTTTTGGTTCAAGACAGTAAATTCTCTTACTCCAAAAAAATTAATTTTTTAAGTGATATTAAAAATTTCCTGGTTCAAGCAAAGAAATTCCTGGCTAAAGAAAATAAGTCATCTCTCTCCAAAAAGTCAACGTTTCGAACAAAAAAAAAAGTTTAACTTTGGCCAAAAAACTTTTTCTTGCCCCGAGAAAAAAAATTTCTTCCTTCAAAAAATCAAAGGTTTGAACGAAAAAAAGGTTAACTTAGACCAAGAAATTTTTTCTTGCCCCAAGGAAAATATTTCCTTGCTCCAAAAAATAAACGTCTTGATTGAAAAAAAAAAAAAAAAAAAAATTCTTCGGCCAAGAAAAAATCTCTTGGCCCAAGAAAAAAATTCTCTTGCTCCAAAAAATAAATTGCTTAAGTGAAAATAAAAGTTGCTTGGGCAAAAAAAAAAAAAGTGCATGTGTTAAGTAAGCGAATAAACTAAAATGGATCTGGTTTAGGCGTGAGGAATTAAACAATTAAAAATTACCCAGTTTTTATCAACAAATAAATGAGCGACTTATTAACTCATTTACACCGTAAATTGTAGGAAATTGTAGGAAATTGTAGGAAAAAGCGAATGCGACAAAACAGACACGCGATAGCGAATGCAATTTCAGTGATAAGATTCGCGTATATAATTGACACGTGGTCAGAGCGATTATCTAAGCGGCAATTATTTATAATATAATTATAAATCACAATCAATTGATTTACTCTCATTAAATAGCAGCCTTAGTATATTGATTAAACAAAGAGAGAAATTAGCGTAGCGGGTTGATTTAATATCACACAAGAATTAATAAGTGAAGCAGTTTCAAGAGTATGAGGTAACAAGTAGCAAAGCACGTTGTAGAATCCCAAAGATGGTAGCGTCGTTGAGTCGTCGAGAAGCTTCGTTTCGACGTGGCAGCCTTGCTGCATATAATGAATTTTCCCATTGGCTTAAAAGCGCGCCAACAGGTAGCAGTTGATAGCGAACTCTCTCATGGGCTGACCAATATAAAACGAATTATGTGATTGGCCAGCTTGTAGCGGGTTCTCAGGACGTCTTGACACGGTCCTGAATTAGAAATTGTATGTACCGGGCCCAAATAGCGAGTGACCTGGCACTTTTCTGACCTTCAGTCAGTAGCGAGTTCGGCAACTTCTAGACTTAGCGGAAATGCACGAAGCTTGATTCAAATTAGTCAAGCTCGTGACTGAACTGCATGTATCAGTGTGTACATGCGGAAGAAGTGAAACTTCTTCGGTTCATATTTATTAAATACTATAATAAAGTTTTAGTTTAAATTAATTTTATGGTAATCTTTAGGCAACATATATATAATAAATGTTATTATTATTATTTTAAAGAGTATATTAAAATGTCATTAGAACGGAAAAAGTATCAGTACACTGTAAAAAATTTGCAGACTGAACGCAGAGTGAATCCAGAGTGGACGTGGAATTTATGACTGTTCATTCATTCACTCCTCTTTGGGGTGAATTATACTCCGAAGGAGGCTTTCAGAAAATATTAATTATAAAAAAAAATTACTAATACATAGTGAGCTCAAGTCTTTTAGATTTTGACAGTTGTATTGAGTTCGGAAATAATTACGAGTTCCCTTTCATATATTCACGCGAAATGATTTTTAAAAATTATAAACAGCTGATAGTAAAACTTGCACAAATATAATTCCACTGAGTCTCAAACTTTCGTATAATCTATATGATCATATCATTTAGATGACTATAACATAAGATAAAATTTCATAATGCACCGAAAAATCAAATATTCCCATAACAACTATCTCATTATAGCTATTCAATAATTTAATTTTATCACTATGTATTATATGTACGAAATTATAATTTAGTGAGTTACTAAAATATTTTATGAATAAAAAACGTAATATTTTACGTTAAATTATTAATATCTGAATAAATTATTTATTCAAATAATTAATCAATAATTATGTTTCTAATTAACAGATGTTTCTATTAAATATTAATTTATTTAAGTATTAAAACGCCGGGCCGGAGTGAATGAGGATTGAAATAAAATCCGCAACAATCCGAAATCACTCCATTCATAAAAAAGTCCGTATTCACTCCGAATGCGAAGCGTTTTTTTTAAACTCCGGAACTTCGAGTAACGGAGTGAATTCAGATTTGAGTAAAATCTGTATCCAATCTGGATTTACTCCCAATTTTTCGCAGGTTGTAAACAAAATTTCCATTTTCAATAAATAATGAATTCAAAATATTTTATTGTCTATTTCTACAAAAGTATTGTTATTATTGCTCTATTTCAGTTATACTTTTGGGTGTTTCGATATGGACATTTGTTATTGAAGGATAACGATAACGAATAAGAACAATATAAGTTTTGCCCTAAATATCATATGAAAATTTCAGGAACACTCCATCGATTGTTGTATTTAATGTCGTTGTTAATATCGTCCTGTTATTTCCTAAAGATAGACTCCAATTATCTTTTATAAATTAAATCAATTTTAATGGGTTGTGATTTTTCTCATTAAAGTTTTGCTCCTCTTTAAGGGAAAATGTCACTGGACTTGTCTCTCACTTTCAAATAATAAATGGGGCTATCTTTGTCGCACCTGTATAGTTAATGAGAATTTTAAAACAATTTTTTGGAAAAGCATTAGAATTTTGGAAATTACGAAATTTTTAGCTCTTTATTAAGGTTTTAAAAAACGCTATGAACTCTCTATTTTAGGTTGGCAGTGATTGTCCGTGAATTTAATTGAATCGACAATAAGTTGACATTACCGGTTAAGGATCTTTTTTTAAAAATTTCAAAAATGTTCATAGATTTTGAGTTAATCACGAAAAACTGAGTGCCATTATTTTTTTTCTTAATTTGGTATTAACAATTGAAATTTTTTATGGGCTAATACATCCTTGAGAATTTTTTTTTTAGATGTCATTCTAAATCAAGTGAGCTATTGCTCATATTTTTGAGAGCTTTATCAAGAATTTTCGCGTTTTCGAACTTGTTGACTAGCCTAATAATTTTAAAATACAAACTTATAAATCGCTATACCACACTTTGACTATGATCAAAACCCGCTAATTTTACCAATGCGCCCATATGATTTAAATACACGTAAACAAACTAAATGTCTGGTATGTACTGTAATATATATATATATATATATATATATATATATATATATATATATATATATATATATATTAGGATGCTTCGTTTCCAGCAAAAGTATTACTTTTGTTGCTTATCAAGCAAAATATTGTTTTTTATGCAAAAAGAAAAATTCCTGCCAGGTTTGAGCTCTTATTTCCAATCCTAAGTACTTTCCATTTGATTTCCAAGATTTCCCATTTTAAATGAACGTAAATTAAATTACTTTTTTCTCAACTTTCTAATACTCAACTGTGTTTTATGATATCAACGCGGTTTTGGTCGGAAATTGTAAGGCATTTGGTGTTCTTCAAAAGTGCCCACAGTATCTTAGTTGTAATTCCAGGTGTTTCACTGATGTCCGCTGAGGAAGTCTATGGGCACTTTTGAAGAACAGCAAATGCCTTACAATTTATGAACAAAACCGCGTTGATATCATAAAACGCAGCTGTGTATTATAAAGTTAAAAAAAAAGTAATTTAATTTACGTGTATTTTAAATCGGAAATCTTGGAAATCAAATGGAAAGTACTTAGGATTGGAAATAAGAGCTCAAACTTGGCAGGAACTTTTCTTTTTGCATAAAAAACAATATTTTGCTTGATAAGCAACGAAAAATATTGTTGCCGGAAACGAAGCACCCTAACAAATATACAAGCAATATAATTTAAATAATGCAGAAGTCAGCAAATGTGGAATAATTTTATAACTTTTTTAACATAATAAATTATTGAAAAAAAGTATTTAAAAATGGTGCTCCGATAGTTTTTTTAATATTGTACATCTACAGTATTTTTTCTTCTCAAATTGATTTTATAAAAAAAAAAAAATCCGAAAATCGTTAATTGTCTGCTAACTTCAGAATCATTAATTAAAACCCCAGTTTGAAAACCAGGCCCTTATTTTTGCTATGAGTTATTTAATCTTTTCCAGTAGGTAGATGAAAATTGCCAGTATCGTTTCGAATAGCCACTTCAGCTTGAAATTGTCAGTAATTTGACATCAGGGTAATTTTTGCTCAATAAGGAGAAAACTTTTTACAAAAAAAAAACGTCAGTAATGATAAAATCTACTATTCTAGAAAGGAAGCAAATTTATACATAAAAATGTCTACAGTTTGAGGGTAAAAGAAATACTCTAGAATATAAATTCTCAAGTCAAATTAATAAAAAATTGATGTAAAAATTTGCCTTAAAATTGACGAAAAATTTTTTCTAGTCAACTTTTGAAGTGAATTTACATTCTACTTTGGGAGGTAAATTTACATCAAATTGTACAGCAAGTTTCATATAAACTGTCGTTAAAAACGGAAAAGTCCGAAGTTGATGGACATTTCTCGACAAATTCAAGGAAAATTTCGCTAAAGGAAACTGTGCTATTAAGGTTATTATCAATGAATATTTCGTGTTAAATAAACAGATAGAAATGTTTTTAGCTTTGAAAGAAATATGTAGTTCTAGTAAATTATAAAAGTAGATTGACTACTCGAAACATTGTCTACGCGTTTGAGGTGTGCACGTTTGAATTTTTCAAATTTTGTTATTTGATTTTTAGCATTATTTAACGTCAATTAATTAAAATGCAAATTTTTGCAGTCAACTTAGTGACAAATTGCTGCAGTAGGTTGTCGCTACGTTGATAGTCACACCTCAAATATAATTGCTCTGCAAGTTCTGCAGCGAAACATTTTCGGCTAACTTAACGACAAGTTCCTGGTAAGCCTTGGCTGGATAATACTTGCGTACAAGTTGATGCAAATCGACTGCCGTTGTATGAATGTACTTAATTTGACAGGAATAACTTGCCGTTAATTTCAGGTAAAATTTTCAATTAATTTAAAATCATTATCTGACAAAAACCCTTGGAGTCAAGTAGAATTTTCAAGTTACTGAAAAATTACTGACAACTTAACCGTAACGGTTTGCTCTCCAACACTTTCCTTTAAGTTGGCGTTAGATTAAGGCCATAGTTTCAAGTTAACTTGCGGTTAAGGTGGCTATCGAATAAATTTTATATGAAACTATAGTAAAAAATACAGACTGAAGCTCCACTGGTAGCGAAAAAATTAATCATTGCTCTAGAAAAATTATATTATTTACTGAATCATGGCATTTTTTACAACTTTTTATTCTCTGGCCCTTTACGCATGAAAAAATTTGTAAAATTATTAAAATTGGGGGTGCTATAGTATACGATGGCTAAATTTAATTATTTAAATTAGCTCTCATGATTACTTTGGGTAAAGTTTCATAATTTTGTGACGAACAATCAATCATCTTTCGACTGAACAATAATTTTCTAGAATTTTTTAACTTCCCGCTAAGAAAATCGACGATTTTCAAAAATTTCGGGAAGTTATTGTTTTCACCCCGATTTTCGAAAATCGAGTTTTCATCAGATGTCAACGTTTTGAGGTCCTAGGAAGCTATTCTGACTATTTTCAGAATGATGTCCGAGTGTGTGTATGTATGTAAACTCTTTGTAACTTTTGAACTAATGAATCAATTTGGATGGTTGAGGTGGCAATTGAAAGAGCTTGTTGGCCATCAATTTTTCTGAAAATTTCAGATCATTTGATCGAATAGACTCGAAAATATTTGCGAATTACGAAAAAAAAAAATTTTATTTTTAGTTTTTTAGTGATTTCTCAGAAACGACTAGAACTATCGACTTCAAAATCTAATCAGCTCTAGAATTTGATAAAACGCGTCGATTGCCACCTTAGCCATCTCAATCGGTTGGTTTCTTCGAGAGATATCGCGGAAGAAAGAAATGGTAAAAAACAGTTATTTGCAAATATCTTTGAAATAACTCAACCGAACAATTCCAAAATCGGATCAGTTCTAGAACTCAATAAAGTACGTCGATTACCGCCTCAACCATCAAAATCCATTCATTCGTTCGCGAGATATCGTTAAAGAAAGAAATGGTGAAAAACGGTTCTTTCTTAATTTTTTCGAAACGACTGACGCGATCGATTTAAAATTTTTATCAGCTCAAGAATTCAATAAAACGCGCTGATTGCCACCTCAAACGTCAAAATCGATTAATTAGTTCGAAAGATATCGGCATGGAAAAGTTAAAAAAATAACATTTTATGTTATTTTTTCCGGATAAATCATGATATAACCTACCAAAATGTGTCTGAAATTATACCAACTCATCCTTCTTATGGTTTCTTTCGATCATATAGTGTCATCGAACTCGGTTATTAGTTTAAATCATATTATCAACAATAAAATCGATAAAACGTAGTTTTTAATATTTTTCTCGGATATTTCATATTTTGTTGTTTCTTACATGAGTCAAAACTCATTTAAATCTTGATTTTGATACCTGACATTGATTTCTGTCTCAATACATTATTTTATTGAACATAATCAAGAATTAAATTTTAAAAACCGCTTCATTAATGATTTTCGATTCTTAAATTTTCAAACTTTAGCATAACAGGTAACTTGTTAGAGATTGAAAAGATCGTAAAAAAACAATGGCATGTGATAGCATTTTCGAGCTCGAAAATATATCTACACTAATGTTTTCGAGCTCTTTGAGGTTGAAAACAGCGGGAAGTTTTTGGGCTGGCCCGCAGGGTCAACCAACGCTCAGATTTTTTTTTTTTAGTTTTCAAAAATTGGAGCTATATACCGTTTGGTCTACGGTAAAGAGACACAAAGACTCGCGCCATGACACTTCACACATATACATTAGGGTGATTCAAAAAATTACAAATTTTTTTTTTTTTCTTACAAACAAGTTCACAAGTTTTATTTAGATAGAAAAAGACACCTGCAAAAATAAGAGCTCTTAATATTAACGTTAAGAGGTTCCGCATTGAACTTTTCTCTTTTCCGTAAGAATATCATGGACAAAATTTTTTTTTCGTCTTCTGATTTTCATAAGTAGCTAATAATGCGTCATAGGAATAATTGGAAGGCACACTTTTGTAGGTAATTGAATGCCCTACTAAAAAAGTGTCCCATCATTTTCTGATAAATCTATTTGTTCAAAAGTTATTTGAGGTTGAAACGACTTCATATTAAATTTTAAGATTTTTTTACGTTTCCGACGAAACTTTCAGACCTATTATAAAATATCTTGAAACCTTTTTTGTAGACAATTTTATTTCCTGAAAGTTATTTTTAATGAAGTTTTTTACAAATCCGCATTGTTTTCTAGATATTTTTATTTAAATGTCAAGCTCTCAAAATCGATCAGACGACTAATTTTTTTTATGAGTTTGACATTAAAATAAAAATGCGGGATTTAAAAAAACTATATAAGGAATAACTTTTAGGGAATAAAATTGTCTACAAAAAAGGTCCCAAGATATTTTGTAATAGGTCTGATAATTTCGCCGGAAAAGTAAAAAATCTCAAAATTTAATATGAAGTCGATTCAACCTCAAATAACTTTTGAACAAATAGATTTATCGAAAAATGATAGGATACTTTTTATTGTAGGGCATCCAATTACCTACAAAAATATACCTTTCAGTTATTTCTATGACGCATTGTTAGCTACTTATAGAAATCAGAAGACGAAAAAAAAATTTTTTTCATGTTATTCTTATGGAAAATAGAAAAGTGCAATGCGGAACCGCTTAATGTTAATATTAAGAGCTCTAATTTTCACAGGCGTTTTTTTTTTATCGAAATGAAATTCTTGAACCTGTTTGCGAAAAAAAAATTCTTAGTTAAATTCTTAGAAAATCATTGTTAACTGATAGGTCTTAGTAATGAATTATTAAATATAAGAATAGAAAAAATTGAATAGTTCTCAATATAACAAACACAAAATAATTATAAAAAATAAACCATAAGAATCTAATAGTTTACATTTGATTTAATTTTTATAAAGTATTGAATAGAACATTGACAGTTTTGACAAACTGCGTATAATATCCAGACAATTGAGAGAGGCGATAACAGGAGTAAAGCGGAAGTAAAGCCGTCAGATGTATACATGAATTGAAAGACTTTTTTTAATTTCCGAGTCTTTGTTCGAGGTGTTCAAAGCAACCACACTTTCATTTCCGATATTATCTTCAATTTATAAGCTCATAAATGTTATTCTCTGACAATATCTAAACACTAAGTAATATTGAATTATTCGTTCATTTATACAAGTCTGTTGGTGATTTTTATAGTAAAGTAACGGTAGGTGAATTTAAAACTTATCATGAGCTTGCATAATTAATAAAATGAAATTAATTTCTTTCCTTCTTTTCGGGTGCAATTAAACTTGAAACTGAGTGCAAGTGAAGATTCTTCCAGACTGCAGGATAACGTGTGGATACACCGGTTTCCGCACTTACTCGAGAAAAAATTCCCGCAGGGAAAATCTTGCTAGAACCAGAATTAAATAATTCGTCTGAAAACTATGATTTCCGTGAGATATGAAACAAGCTAAAAAACAATTGAAATAAAACTTGCATTTGGTTATAGCTGGAGCGCTTGGATTATCAAAAGTAAAGAACATCAACCGGTGATTATCTTTTGAATCAGCACATTAATTTTGTTCCTTGATTCAATAGCCATAGAAACAAATCATAAAGTAAACAAAAATTTATAATTTTTATTTTTGAAATCGATCAAAACCGGAATTCGATTTTCTTTTAAGAAATTGATACTTACATATATATAACAAGAAAACGTATTGGAATTTCAGGAAATTCTTGATAGATTTTTTGTGAACAAAAGCGTCTGCAAATAAAGTTTTGGGAACTTTTGTTATTAGCAATTTTGAGCACTGTTTGAAACGAAAATGTGGACGAAGCTCGGAAAAATTTTTTTTTTCATTTGTTAAAGATTATGAGCTTTTCAGGGCAAAAAACATGATCTTTTAATTTTTGCAAAAATTTGATAGAGTGAACCAAAAAACGGCTGGTTGGATTAATTTGGCTGTTTGTAGGGTTTGTGTGGGCATATTGAACTGTAAAATGCACACTCAACATTATTGATTTCCACAATATTTTTGATCCAGCGCTTGATTTTCCAAAAAACCAGCAAAAGCCCTTTTTTTGTTGCAGTTTCAAATTCATGTGACAAAAGGAAAAATTTTTGTTTTTGAAAAAAAAATGGCTAATCATTTAAAGAAATTTTTTTTAATTTTTGAAACCCACCATTAACTTTCTGTGCGATCATTGGTTGCTAAGATATCGATAATCAAAGACAAAAAGATCCTTTTCCATTTGAAGACCGATATCTCGGCGACATGTGGACGTATCAAGGACTATAAAAAATGAAATTGAAGCTGAATAATGAAGGTATTCGATCCTGAGAGTGGTTAAGCAAAAAAAAAAATTTTTCTTACGCTCGTAGACCAATAAAAAAAATTTGAGAATTTTTTTGTCGCTGGTTTTTCTAAGATTACTCAAAAACCGCTGACGCTGAAAACTTTTAAAGTTCTAATCCAAAAAGTAGACACTTGGTGCTACAATTTTCTTTTTTTTTCTTCCTTGTACGACCAATTCTCTCGAAATTACGGCATGTTGAAAATCACCCAAAAATTTGGAATTTTTTTTTGATCCTTTAATTTTTTTCCAGTAGTGTATTATAAATTTTTAAATTAATAATATTTGAAATACCATAAAATAATTAAAATAATAATTTTATATTATTTTAAGGAATAAGTTATTTTAAATGTCAATTTTTAGCATTTAAATATTTGATGTAAAATTAATAATTTTTAAATTAGTAATATTTAAAATTCCGTGAAAGAATTAAAATAATAATTTTATATTGATTTACGAAATAGGTTATTTCAAATATGTCTAAAGTTTTTAGTATTTAAAAAATGTAGTTAAGTAACTTTAAATATTTTTAAATTAATAATTAAAATAAGTTATTTCAAATGAAAATTTTTAGTATTTATATATATTAGGGTGCTTTGTTTCTGGCGAAAGAATTTTTTTTGTTGCTCATCAAGCAAAATATTGTTTTTTATACTGAAACAAAAATTCATGCCAAGTTTGAACTTTTAATTCCAATTTTAAGTACTTTCCAATTGATTTCCAAGATTTTCCATTCAAAATACACGTAAATTTTATTACTTTTTTTTTAAATTTCTAATACTCAGCTGCGTTTTAGGATATCAACGCGGTTTTGGTCGCGAATTGTAAGGCATTTGGTGTTCTTCAAAAGTGTCCATAGTATCTTAGTTGTAATTCCAGGTGTTCCACTGATATCCGCTGAGGAAGTCATTTTTCGTATCAAATTGACTTTTATTGGCTTGCAGAACGTAAACCATTGAATGTACACAAGAAACGTAGACGGAAATTTTGTAGGAAATTTAATTCCCTTCAAAAAAAGACTCATGAGTCAAATCGCTAAAGTCCATAGTTTCCGAGTTATAGGAATTTTAATAATTTCAAAAATATGATATAAAATAAAATGACAATCGCCATTTCATTTGTATATATATATATATATATATATATATATATATATATATATATATATATATATATATGTTGTGACATTTAAAAAATGGCACTACAGAATTCGATGCCGACACGTGGTCACTTTACTTGTTAATCTGTAATTTTTATTATTATTCCTACATTATTGTTTTAATAGTGTAAGGTTATATTTATTGTGACAGCTATCGTATTTTGACTTGGCCGATCCCGACTTTTGAATGACTTTCCCGCGTCGCTTCAAGTAATTAATTCGTTCAGTTGGCAGCGTGGTACGAGAAAGATCCGAGACTCGCAAAATTAGTCCTAGTTATAATAGTATCAAGTAATTAGGAATTAAGGTAGTTTAAGTTGGTCTTATTAGCTGTAAGATAGGTACTCGTTTGCGGGTCACCAGAGCCCAAGAGGAAATGGTTGAGTCGCGGACCGTCATCGCACGGCCCAAGGAGTTAGCAGCTAGTCTCAGCTGAATGACGACCTCTGGAAATTACCGCTAGCGGAAATGTCCGAAGTTGACCGCGGATCGTGATTTCGCCTGCTGGACGACTAACATCTTCGAACAGCCTAGTTAAGGCACACGAACAGCTAGAGCAAATGAATTCACAGCAGATAGTAGCATGTATCGAGTAATTACCCGAAAAACCGGAGTGACATTGAAGTGACCGACCGTCTCAGTGGAAGTTGAAACTGACCGTCACAATGGAGATGACTGCCTGGTTGAGGCCCTATCGACGTGCCGCCAAGTGAGGAAGCCCGGAACTAAAGGCGGGAACCTAAAAAGAAAAACAGACGACGCCATTCTGGATCGTACCTCGAGTTGACTGACACGTGCTTCGAGTACTAAAAATTGCTTGTGATTAATTTTTTTTCGATAAAGAGTAAATAAAATTGCTTGTGATTAATTTTTGAGATAAATACTTCGACTTCGGAAATTAAATTCGGGTTGTTGACGATTAATCCTGGTCGCCACACCAGGACTGCAGGACGAGTTTAATTGTCGGGTGGAGTTTTCCGGTTTTTGTCGGAATTATTCTGACGTCGTTGCCGGCCAGCCAATTAACCCTAGTGACCACGTGGAGCCGCGAGGATTCAGGACTTCGAGATCATCGACCGGTGAGCGAGTCTACCAAATTTGTTTCGAGGGATAACTCGAGTTGAAGCCGAAGAGTGGTGTAATTACACTGATTTAATAGCTTATAGTGGGTAAGGCGTTCACAACTCGACTTATCCCGCTGGTACAATTGTGTCTGTTGTAATTTGGAATTTGATATTAGTACTTGGTAATTACTTTATTTGATAGGTGTTACCGCGTATTGCGAGTCTCGTTATTGCCTTTCCTATTCTTGTGTTTTCCGAATCCCGGCTATTATTTGTATTCTTAGCCTTATAACCGTTATCAGCCTAGTAGCTAAGTAAACATTTGGACGTCAATTCACGTCATCAGCCGAGTTACCGACGGGTGTTAAGTCAAGGGAATTGACATCACTTGGCCGCTAAGTTGCGAATCGCGGTATACCCGGAGTATACTTGTTGGTACGATAGTTATTTCGAGTCATGACAATGAATATTATAATTTAGTACGTTGTGGTATTATAATTTATAGTTTGTTTATATTATACCGAGTCAATTGCCGAACACGGCTAGAGTAAAATAAGGATTGACTAGTATGTCGAGTTAGTCGAGTAAGATTGCAAAATTTAATTGTCATTAAATTTGTTCGTTATTTACTGACTGTTCAATATACTACTGACTTTGCCTAGTTGACTGTTATTTATTTGACGTTAATTGTAAGTGCCTATCCTATTCCCGACCCGCCACCCTGAGCCGACTTCTTCCGAGTATCGACTTCGATATTGATACATCACCTGGCGCCCAACAACTGCAGCAGCCGCACCAGGTAAGCCAACGAGATTGTGCGGGAATAGTTCGACGGACGGATTCCAGTCGAGCTACTAACCGGTCACAATATATATATATATATATATATAGATATATATGTATATATATATATATATATATACATATATATATATTGTTGTTGATCTTCAGTAGCAGCAAAACATCAGTTACGATGCCTCTATTATCAGCTAGCACTTGCCTGTCATACAATTGATAATGTATTATGCTAATTTGCCTTCGTTTAATAAATACTAACTTATTGACGCATGAATAAAGTTTTTTACCTCTCAAAAGCATTAAATAATTTAGATAATTCAAAACACCTGAGAATTATTCAATATTTTTAATTTACAATATTTTAGCTCGAAAGAAATAAATAAATTTAATTTAAACAAGAGTATAATTGAAATAAAATTAAAATTTTAAACGACCACATTCAATTTAACAAAGAAGCTGTAAGACATACTTCTAACGAGATATGAATCTGCATGTGCATGTAATCAGCGACGGTTTTCAGACATTCTTAGCATATTAGCAATACGTTACTCAGAACAATTCAAGTGTTCAGATCACTAGGACGCTAAATTTTATATTAAAATTATAAAGCAGAAAAAAACTAAAACGCCTGTATTTTTCGGAATGCGGTATTTTATACTCGCGTTGTTAAACCTCGAGAGAGAAGTAAATATAATTTTCACGTTCAAAATAATATTTTGAAATAAAAAGACTAAGTAATGATTTCGTTTAAAGAGGTGCTCAAAAATATGTATGAAATTATACTGGAGCTCTATTACGACGTTTATACGCCCCTGAAAGGGCTTGATAAGATGGATCATCTAAGAAAATTAACGCAGTAGCATCTGCAAATTGTGTTGGAGCGTCTATACGTGAAGTTGGAGAAAAGAAACGAAGTGCGCCGTCAACACTACATGCACAACAAAATTTCATATGCATCGTACAATAGACCTCATATATATGAAGATGACAAAGAGCCAATATTTGACCAGAGCGAAAGAGCGTCAGCAATCTTGCACTAATAAATTGTTGAAAAATGTTTAGAGAAACAAATAAATATTCAGGATCGATAATCAGATTTTTTTAAATTCTCAACTTTCACAAAAAGTTATATTTATTTATTAATATTATTAAATGTACACTGAGAAAAAAAAATACTTTTGTTAAGAACATTTACTTGATACAAGCTATTCTTTTGTTTACTTATAATATAATATCAAATTCATATAATAACAAAAATAAATTTGATGTTCTTTTCTCAAAAAATTGATAATTAATAATAATAAAATAAATATTTTGAACGGATTTCTTGAACCAATAAATTCTTGTTTCGAAAATAGTACTTTTTTTTCTCAGTGTACCGGAACGGTAAGTAAGACTTACACATTTCGTTATTATATGTTAAGAATGTAAATATATATATATATATATATATATATATATATATATATATATATATATATATATATATATATATATATATATATATATACTGTCTTCGCTAGTTACACTATCGAGTGCCCCCACCACGCTCGGGGCTCTACCACCACTTTGTGGTAGGGGGCACAATAGTTGCACCATACTACTTACCGACAAATAATTTGCTCGTGCCATTCGTCCCACGATTACAGTGAATTTAACGCTAATTTTAAAAGGAAATTTCTTTCCCTATAGTAATTCAATTATAGTTTTAAAATGTATAGTGGTCGACGTCAATATATATTTATATATCACTATTAGTGTTACATCGTCAATAAATGGTTTTTTAAATTCTCAGATGATGTATTTATTTTTAACTTAATCGCCATCTCGTACAATATCAAAGAAATTTTACTTCAATCGCGTGTTAATGTTACACAAACTCTCTATTTTTATTATTATTTAATTTAATATTTCCAATAAGATATTTTTTATGAATTATTTTTTATTCAAAAGCATTTTATTAATTTGTTTATAAACTATTTATTTATAAAATCAAAAATATTTAAAAATCGGATGGTACAGAAACGTGACACCATATTGCCGTAACGGAATTGCGTTGCATTCTCATACACTTACCACCTAGTCGCGCCTAAAGAAGTATTACTTCAAAAATTTGGAAATGTAAATTTATAGGGCTACAACTGCTTAGCTACGTCAAAGGCAACTCTCTCCACTGTGAACATGCTAAAAGCAATTAATAGAAGCTATAAAGTCGTAGCCAAAGTGCCATAGGCCTCAGAAATGTGCAAAAACAGACAGAAATCTAGATTATGACTTCATATTCTTAGAAAAAATAAAAAATTATAAAGTTATAGACTAACAAACTGCTCAGGCGCGTTTAGAGCAACCCTCTTCACAATTCAAGTGATGTTAGCATTAATCAGAAGATATAAAGTCGTAGCCAGGAGGCCAGACGCCTCGGCATTCAGCCAAAGCTGGACGAAATCAGGATTTCGAGCTCATATTCTTAGTAAATAATAAGACATTATAAAGTTATGGGCTAAAAAACTGATCAGGCGCATTGAGAGCAACCCCGCTCAAAATAGAAAGTATATCAGCAATGAATGGACGCTATAAATTCTTAGCAAAAGAACCGTAGGCCTTGAAAATGGGCCAAAACTGTCAATAATTCGGATTTCGAGCTAATATTCTTAGAAAAAAATAAGTAATTATGATGTAATAGGCCAACACACTGCTCAGGCGCGTTGTGTGCGAAAACCTTCACATGAGGAATGATATTAGCAAATATTAGACGCCATGAATTATTAGCCAAAGAGCCGTAGGCCTGAAAATGGGCCATAACTGTCGAAAACTTAGATTTCGAGCTGATATTCTTAAAATGAAATTCGAAAATGTAAAGTTATAGGACCACAATTGTTTAGCCACGTCAAGGGCAACTGCCTTTACTGTGGATATGATAAGAGCAATCAATGGAAACCATGAAGCCTTAGCCAGATTGCCATAAGTCTTAGAAATGGGCAAAAACTGGCCAAAATCCAGATTTCAACCTCATTATCATAAAAAATTTTTAAAATACAATATTATAGGGCACTAAATGCATAGGCACGTCAAGAACGACCCCCTTAGGGATTCAAATAATGAAAGCAATCAATAAGAGCCATAAATTCTTAACCAGAGGGCCATATGCTTCAGAACTGGGCCAAAACTGGCCAAAATCAAGATTTCAACCTCGTTATCTTACGGAAAAATTTGAAAATATAGAATCATAGGGCTACAAATGCTTGGGCACATCGAAGGCTACTTCCTTAGAGGTTCGAATAATAGTAACAATCAATAGAAGCCATAAATTCAAAGCCAGCGTGCCAGAGGCCACAGAAATGTGTTAATACGTGCCAAAATCCAGATTTCGACCTCATATTTACAAAAAAAAAATAAGAAATTATGAAGTTATAGGCCAACAAACTGCTAAAGCACGTTAAAGGCGACCCCCTTTGAAATTAAAATGATATCGACAACTATTGGAAGCTATGAATTCTTAGCCACAGAGCCGTAGGCCTTTTAAATAGGCCAAAACCATCAAAAATTACGATTTCGAGCTGACATTCTTAGAAAAAAATTAAAAAATGTATACTTATAGAGCCACAACTGCGTAGCCACGTCAAAGGCTACTTCCTACAGTATGAACATGCCAAAAGCAGATAATGGAAGCCATGAAGTCTTAGCTAGAGGATCAGAAGCCTCAGAAATTCACGAAAATTGGCAAAAATCAGGATTTCAACCTCATTATCTTAGAAAGATATTTGAATATATCAAATTATTGGGCCACAAATGCTTAGGCACGTCAAGGGTGTCCCTCTTAAAGATTGATATGATAAAAGCAATCAGTAGAATCCATAATTTCATAGCCAGGGAGCCATGGGCCTCAGAAATGTGCTAAAACGGACCGAACTTCAGAGTTCGACTACTTATTTATAAAAAAAATTAAAAAATTATAAAGTTATAGGCCAAAAAACTGCTCAGGCGGGTTATAAGCGACCCTCTCCACAATAGAAAAGATATCAGCAATTAATGGACGCTATTAATTCTAAGCCAGAGTGCTGTAGGCCTTAAAAATGGGCCAAAACTGTTAAAAATTAAGATTTCTATCTGACATTACTAGAAAAGATTCAAAAATGTGAAGTAATAGGTTAACGACTGCTTAAACACGTCATAGAAATCTCCCGTCACCATAGACATGCTACGAGAAATTAATGGGAACCATGAAGCCTTAGCCGGAGGGCCAGAAGCCTCAGAACTGGGTCAAATCTGGCCAAACTCAAGATTGCAACCACATTATCTCAGAAAAAAATTTGAAAATATAAAATGATAGGACCACAAATGATAAGGCACGTCGAGGCGACCCCCTTAGAGGTTTCAATAATGAAAGCAATCAATAGAAGCCATAGATTCATAGCCAGGGTGCCAGAGGCCTCAGAAATGTGTTAATACGTGTGAAAATCCAGATTTCGAACTCATATATTTAGAAAAAAATAAGAAATTATAAAGTTATATGCCAAAAAACTGCTCAGGCGCGTTAAAAACAACCTACTTTACAGTAGAAGTTTAATATCAGCAATAATCGGACGCCATGAATTCGTGGACAGAAAGCCGTAGGCATTAAAAATGGCCAAAACATTTCAAAATTTAGATTTTGAAATGATATTCTTAGACAAAAATTAAAAAATGTAACGTTATAGGTTTACAACTGCTCGGACACGTCATAGGAACCTCCCGTAACGGTGGACATGTTAAGAGAAATTAATGGAAGCCACAAAGTCTTAACTAGAGTGCCATATGCCTCAGAAATGGTCCAAAACTAGACAAAATCAAGATTTCAACCTCATCATCATAGAAAAAAATTCAAGAATATAAAATTATAAGGCCTTAAATGGATAGGCACGTCAAGAACGACCCCCTTAGAGATTCAAATGATGAAAGCAATCAACAGAAGTCATAAATTCTTAGCCAGAGGGCCATAAGCTTTAGAGCTGGGACAAAACTGGCCAAAATCAAGATTTCGACCTCATTATCTTAGAAAAAAATTTGAAAATATGAATTCAAAGGGCCATAAATGCTTAGGCACGTCGAAGTCGACTTCTTTAGTGGTACGAATGACAGAAGCAATCAATAGAAGCCATAAATTAAAAGTCAGACACAATGACGTCAGAAATGTGTTAATACGTGCCAAAGCCAAGATTTCGACCTTATATTCTTAGAAAAAAATAAGAAATTATAAAGTTATAGGCCAACAAACCGCTCAAGCACGTTGGAAGCGAACCCCTTTACAATAGAAATGACTTCAGAGAATATTGGACGCCCTAAATTATTAGCCAGAGAGCCGTTAGCCATGAAAATGTGCAGAAATTGTCAAAAATTCAAATTTCGGGCTGATATTCTCAGAAAAAAAATTGAAAATGGAAAATTATAAGGCCACAACTGCTTAGTCACGTCGAACGCAACTTCTTCCGCTGTAAACATACTAAGATAAATTAATGAAAGCCATAAAGTCTAAGCCAGAGAGCCATAGGCCACAGAAATTTGCAAAAACGGACCAAAAGTTAGATAATGACCCTGTATTCTTAGAAAAATATAAGAAATTATGAAATTATAGGCAAACAAGCTGCTCAGTCGCGTTTCGAGCATCCCCCTTTACAATTAAAGTGATATCAGTATTAATCGGACGCTACTATATCTTAGCCAAACAGCCATAGGCCTTGAAAAAGGGCCAAAACTTTCCAAAATTTAGATTATGAGCTGATATTCATAGAAAAAAATTTGAAAATGTAGAGTTTTGGGCCGAAATAATGCATCGGATCGTTGAGAGCTACCCTCTCCACAATAGAAGTGATATCAGCAATTATCGGACGCTATAAATTCTTAGCCAGAGGGCCAAAAGCCTCAGAAATAGGCCAAAACTGGCCAAAATCAAAATTTCAACCAAATGATTAAAGCAATCTTCAACAATTACTGATATTTCTGGCTGGAGTTTATATTGTTGATTTTTGGTCAGAAAAATCTCGACCCTTAGTTGATTTCTTAGGTAATAAACTAAATTTAACGATGAATAATTCTCCAGTTCCAAATCGACAAGAAGATATGGCACAATTATATTGATGCAGTTTTCTTGAGAAATTTAGAAAATTTGTATAATAGAATTTGTGTATCTCATTTTAGTTATCATAAACCAATCATATTTTATTTAAATTATTATACTTGGAAAGAAATTTTCTTAAAAAATTAACGTTAAATTCATTGTAATCTTAGGACATAATGCAGTGCTTGTATATATTACCATTCTTAATATGAAAATTAGGCAAAAATTCATCTATTTTGTCGTAAACTTTATAAAATATTTCGAAAACCTAATAAAATTTACAGTAAACTACGGTAAAATTTGTTGAAAAGAAGTTAAAAATTATCTAACTTACCGATAAATGATTTAGTCGTGACATTCGTCCCACGATTAGAGTAAACTTAACCGTAATTTTTAAAGGAAATTTTTTTCTGTGTAGCAATTAAATTATTGTATTCGAATTAATAGCGTTAGACGATAATATTAATTTATAGATTACTGTTAGTGTAACATCGTCGATAAATGGTTTTTTAAATTCTCATATTATGTATTTATTTTTAACTTAATCGCCAGCTCATACCATATTAGAGAAGTTTTACTTCGATCGCGTGTGAATGTTACACGCATTCTCTTTTTTTATTATTATTTAATTATTATTATCTGATTTATGATTTTTGATATAATACTTTTTATTAATTATTTTGTGTTTCAAAACCATTTGATAGATTTGTTTATGAACTATTTATTGACAAAATACAAAATATTTAAAAACCGGATGGTACAGAAACGTGACGCCATATTGCTGTAACGGGCTTCGGTTACATTGTCATACATTTATCCCCTAGTCGCGGCTAAAGAAGTTTTACTTCAAAAATTTCAAAATATAAAGTTATAGGTCCACAACTGCATAGCTACGTCAAAGGCAACTCCTTTCTCTGTAAACATGCTAAGAGCAATTAATGGAAGCCATAAAGTCGTAGCCAGAAGGCCAGATACCTCGGAAATTAGCCAAAGCTGGACAGAATCAGGATTTCAACCTCATGATCTTAGAAAGATATTTAAAAAAATAAAATGATCGGGCCACAAATGCTGAGGCACGTCAAAGACGACCCCCTTAAAGTAATCAGTGATAAAATCAATCAATAGGAGCCATAAAGTCTTTTCGATAGAGCCATAGGCATCAGAAATGTGCCAAAACGGGCAAAAATCCAGATTTCGACCTCATATTCATAGAAAAAAATAAGACATTATAAATTTATCGGCCATAATACCGCTCAGGCGCATTGAGAGCGACCCCGTTCACAATAGAAGTGATATCAGTGATTAATGGACGCTATAAATCCTTAGCCAGAGAGCCGT
Source organism: Microplitis demolitor (assembly GCF_026212275.2). Classification (NCBI taxonomy): domain Eukaryota; kingdom Metazoa; phylum Arthropoda; class Insecta; order Hymenoptera; family Braconidae; genus Microplitis; species Microplitis demolitor. Next base: position 9,666,338 of record NC_068552.1, on the reverse strand, counting down.
AAGCCTTGAAAATGGGCAAAAACTGTCAAAAATTCTGATTTCGAGCTGATTTTCTTAGAAAAAAAATTGAAAATGTAAAGTTATAGAGCCACAACTGCTAAATCACGTCAAGGGCAACTCCTCTCACTGTGAACATGCTAAGAGCAATGAATGGAAGCCATGAAGTTGTAACCAGAGGGCCAGAAGTCTCAGAAATCGGCAAAAACTAGACAAAATCAGGATTTCAACCACATTATCTCGCAGAAATATTTGGAAATATAAAATTATCGGGCCACAAATGCTTAGGCACTTCGAAGGAAACCCCTTAGAGGTATAAATGATAAAAGCAATCGATAGGTGCCATAAAGTATTTGCCAGGGTGCCATAAGCATTAGAAATGTGCCAAAACGGGCCAAAATCCAGATTTCAGCCTCATATTTAGAGAAAAAAATAAAAAAATTATAAAGTTATGGGCCAAAAAACTGCTCAGGCCCGTTGAGAGCGATTCTGTTCACAATAGAGGTGATATCAGCAATTAATGGACGCTATAAATTCTTAGCCAAAGTGCCGTAGGAATTGAAAACAGGCCAAAACTGCCACAAATTCTGACTTCGAGTTAATATCCACAGGAAAAAATTTGAAAATGTAAAGTTATAGGGTCACAACTATTTAGTCACGTCAAGGGCAACTTCTTCCAATGTAGACATTCTTAGAGCAATGAATGGAAGCCATGAAGTCGTAGCCAGATGGTCAGAAGCCTCAGAAATTTTCCAAAACTTGCCAAATCAGGATTTCAACCTCATTATCTTTGTAAAATATTTGAAAATATGAAATTATCAGGATACAAATGCTTCAGCACGTCAAGGGTGATCCACTTAAAGGTCTAAATGATAAAAGCAATCAATAGAAAACATAAATTTTTAGAAGGGGAGCCATAGGCTTTAGAAATGTTTTCAAATGGGCAAAAATCCAGATTTCGACCTTATGTTTATGGACGCCAATTCGAAAATGTAGAAATATAGAGCCACAACTGCTTAGTCATGTCCAGGGCGACTTCCTCCGCTGTGAACATGCTAAGAGCAATTAATGGAAGCCCTGAAGTGTTAGCCAGAGGGCTATGAGCCTCAGTACTGGGCCAAAACTAGCCGAAATAAAGATTTCAACCTCATTATCTTATAAAAAATTTGAAAATATAAATTTGTAGGGCCACAAATGCTTAGGCAAGTGAAGAATGATACGCTTGAAGGTTCGAATAATAGGAGCAATTAATAGAAGCCATAAATTCTTAGCCAAGGAGCCATGGACCTCCGTAATATGTGAATGCAAGCCAAAATCTAGGTTTCGACCTCATATTCTTAGAAAAAAATAAGAAATTATGACGTCAAAGGCCAACAAACTGCTCAGGCGCGTTGTGTGCGGGAACCTTCATAATAGAAATGATATCAGCTATTATTAGACGCCATGAATTATTAGCCAAAAAGCCGTAGGCCAGAAAATGGGCCATAACTGTTAAAAACCTAGATTTCGAGCTGATATTCTTAGAAAAAAATAGGAATTTATAAAGTTATAGTCCAACGAACTGCTCAGGCGCGTTGAGAGCGACTCCCTATACAATAAAAGTGATATTAGCAATCGTCGGACGCCATAAATTTTTAGCTAGAGACCCATAGGCCTCAATAATTGGCCAAAACCGGCAAAAATTTAGATTTTATCCTCATGTTTATAGAAAAAAATGCGGGTACATGGAGTTAGACGGCAATAACTGCCCAGACACCTCAAGGTTGACTTCTTTGGATTCAAAAATGACAAAAGCAATCAATGAAAGCTATAAAAACTTAGCCAGCGAGACATTAGCCTTAAAAACGGGTCAAAACCGGCAAAAATCCAGATTTCGACATCTGATTCTAAAAAAAAAATGTATATATATGAAGTCATAGGCAAACAAAGCTTGCAGGCACGTCTACGGCGACCCCTTTTGCAGTAGAAATGATAAGATTAATTAATAGAAGCTATGAAGTCTTAGCCAGAAAGCCTTGGGCCTCAAAAATGAGCAAAAACCAGCAGAAATCCCGATTTTCACCTTATATTCTCAGAAAAAAATGAGATATTATTAAGTTATAGGCTAATAAAATGCTCAGGTACGTTGGAAGCGACCCCCGTTGAAATAGAAATGATATCAGCAATTATTGGAAGCTATGAATTCTAATCTATAAAGCCATGGGCCTCAGAAACATGTTAATGCAAGCCAAAATCCAGATTCCGACATCATATCCTTCGAAAAAAATAAGACATTATAACGTCATAGGCCATCAAATTGCTCAGTCGCGTTGTAAGCAAAGACCTTTACATTAGAAATGATATTAGCAATTAATAGACGCCGTAAATAATTGGCCAGAGAGCCGTAAGCCACGAAAATTGGCCAAAACTATCGAAAACTCAGATTTCGAGCTGATATTTTTAGAAAAAATTTTTGAAGTGTAAAGTTTCGGACAACAATCGCTTAGTCAAGGGCAACATATTCGACTGTAAACATGCTAAGAGCAATTAATGGGAGCCATAAAGTGTAAGCTAGAGGGCCATAAGCCTCAGAACTGGTCCAAAGATCGCCAAAATCAAGATTTCAACTTCATTATCTTTAAAACAATTTGAAAATATAAAGTTATAGGGCCACAAATGCTTAGGTAAAGAAAGAACGACCCCCTTAGAAGTTTAAATAACAGGAGCATTCAATAGAAGCAATACATTCTCAGTCAGGTAGCCATAGACCTTAGAAATGTTTAATGCAAGCCAAAATCCAGATTTCGACATCATATTCTTAGAAAAAAATAAGAAATTATAACGTCATAGACAAACAAATTGCTCAGGCGCGTTCTAAGCGAAAACCTTTACATTAGAAATGATATCAGATAATAGACGCCATGAATTGTCAGTCAGAGTGCCGCAGGGCATGAAAATGGGCCGAAATTGTCGAAAACTTAGATTTCGAGCTGATATTTTTAGAAAAAAAATTGAATATGTAAATTTATAGGACCACAACTGCTTAGCCACGTCAAGGTCAACTGCCTTTACAATGAACATGATAAGAGTAATTAATGGAAGCCGGTCCACTGCGTTTCCATCCCCGACAATTCATCCCCGACAATTCATCCCTTACGACAACTTATCCTGACGACAATTCACCCTAAGATAACTTATCCCCGACAATACATCCCTAAAATATACAACATTCACAACAATTAGTTACAACAAGGAAAGTAACAATTATGAAACCCGACTTCGAAACAATAAATAAGTTAATATTATGAACTTAAACGTTATTTTCAAAATATGAACACTTTATTTTTTACAAACTTAGATCTATATTTGAGTAATGAACAATTTAATAGCAACATTCATTATTTAAATCCATTGTAGTTACCTATTCATTACGGAACACATTAATGTCATTATGACTATCAATACATTGGACTCAAAATTATGACAATTATGAATTACAAATAATACTGTTATAATGTTTTTATACATCTGGACATAATCAGTTAATCACAAACAGTCCCGCATTAATAATAACATAAATAACAAAATGTATTTAACAAATAATAATATCAATACGATGTCAAATCACTACAGTATCAGTCGATTTCATGAAAATTAAGCTTAATATAACTTTTAAACTAATTTAAAATTTTGAATGTTAGCAAATTTTCACGTCCGAGCACAAACTTTTAGCTTAGAAAGATTTTTAAAAATGAATTTTTAAATCAAGAAAATTATATTTTAAATTATAAACAAATAAAAATTTGATCGATGTTCTACATAATTTCTGATATAAATAATACTTTCAATAATAATACAATAATAATATCAATATGATGTCAAATAACTAAATTATCAGTCAATATCATAAGAATTAAGCTAAATGTAACTTTTAGATGCTAATTTTTTGGCAGTACTGTTCAACTACTCTATTTATCACATAATATCATTAGAACTAAACTAAATATAACTTTTAGAAGCTAATTTTTTGGCGATATTATTTAAATACTGTAATTTTTTGTCGACATCATAATCACGAGCAATTCGTTTCAATCGCTCCGTGTAATTTTGATAAGCTTTCAAACGTCCACCAACAACATCAAGGCCAGTCTGAATTTGATTAATCAAAATTTCAGTCTTTTTTTATTCATCCTTTAGCGATTGTATGAATCCTGCCATAACAGCGTGAGGTTGACCAACGCGAATGTTAAATCCAACATTCCAACCTTCACATGGACTGTTGGAACGATTCAAATCATCCATTATAGCATTGTAACAATTCGACATGTTAATTGGAAATAAAGGTTTTTGACGCTTATTTTTATTATGCCTCACTGTTCCGATCGATGTCAGCTCAAAATAATCTAGCAAGCTTTCCAAAATATCACCGTGTACTTCATAATATTCAGTTGAAACAATTTCTTCATAAGCAGCGACATCAACAGGTGGTACAAATGCAAGAGCCATTAATAATCTAACGTTCATTGAAAATTTGATGTCAGCAATTGTATCGCGTTTGAAGACCACACGTCTGAACGTGTCCGTATATACATTTAGCAAACTGAAAATTACATCCGCTTATATGAACTTCGGAATAAACGATCTTAAAAGCCTCAATAAACGCTAGCTCAAAATCAATCATGATGCGTTCAGGTTTATAATTAGACATACAACAACGCAATATTTTTAAAAATTCTGTATACATTACTTTGGATTTACTTGGAGCGAGTAAGTAAAGTAACTTCACCCTTCATTATAAGATCGGCACGTGACGCTGGATTATTATTAATATCATCACCCTGAACGTTATTCTTCTGAATACGTTGAACGGTTCATGACAAAGATATTTATTTTGGAAGGTTAGCTGCTACTGGTGACAATACTCCTCGCAAAGAATTTGAAATTACGGTGCCAGGTTTTTCATTAGTTGTTAAAGCTTTTTTCTTGATTTTTGCCTTCATGATTTTAGTCCGAACACTAACAACATTACCAATATGGTGATGAATGGGAACATCTCCGACAATATTTCCTAAAAATTAAACACAATGCAACATTATCATATATTGTAAGTATTATGAATTATAAATAAAAACTTGCCATTCCGTTTCTCATTATCAGTATGAATAATTGCATTGCAATTCTCATTGGAATTACAACGCCATGTGATGTCGTTTTTATTAACACGTTTCTTACAGTATAAAATGCCATCGTGCAGTAATAAATTTCTACCACCCTCAGATTTAACAAACGTCAAAGGCATTTTAAACAATAAATATAAAAATGGTAGAATAAAAAATTTGTTACTCAATATAACATTGATTATAAAAAAACGTGGTTAATACTCGAAATCGATGTTGAATAACTATAATCAATATATATCTATTCAGACAAATACACTACGATAAAATCGTAAAATCATAGAAGCCTCTTCCATCCAACAACAGGTGGCAATGCGTGATAACACCTACAGAGAGATAATTTGTCATATTAAATATATCAAGATATCCCCTCATTTCCGAGCGCTTGTTTTCAGGTAATTAGTGTTGATAAAATACTAATGAAATATAAATACAAAGTCTATTCTTTGTATAAATCATTATGCTTATTTTTCAGAAAAATAATAGTGATAAGGAATAATAATATATAGATTATTTCTAAAAGTATGAATTGTCGTAGGGATGAATAATCGCGAGGGACGAATTGCCGGGGTAGAGTTGTCAACAGATGCATTGTCGCGGGGATAAATTGTCCGTGATGAATTGTCTTGGGACGAATAATCGTCACACCATGGAAGCCATGATGTTTTACCCAAAAGGCCATAAGCCTTAAAAATGGGACAAAACTTGCCACAATCCAGATTTCGACCTTATATGCATAGAAAAAAATAAGAAATTATAAAGTATTAGGCTAGTGAACTGCTCAGGCGCGTTGAGAGCGACCCTCTATACAATCGAAATGATATAAACAATAATCAGACGCCATTAATTGTTAGCCAGAGAGCCATAGGCCTAAAAAATTGGCCAAAACCGGCAAAAATCAAAATTTTGTCCTCATGTTTATAGAAAAAATGCGGGTATATGAAGTTAGACGGAAACAACTGCCCAGCCATCTCAATAGTGACTTCTATCATTTTAAAATGATAGAAGCAATTAATGAAAGCTATTAATTCCTAGCCAGAAATACATTAGCCTTAAAAATGGGCCGAAACCGGCAAAAATCGAGATTTTGACGTCTTATCATTACTTATGACAAACTAAATTTCCTTTTGACAAACTAAATTTTCCGTATGACAAACTAATTATTATCTCGTCTCCCGGACGGTTACTTATGACAAATTAAATTTTTGTCCCCTGGACGTTTTTCTTATGGCAAACTAATATGCGTCCACTGAACGTTTTCCACACCCACACACCCACGTTGAAATTTATCTCGTCCCGTGGCCGCTAAACTTTATTATTACTTTTAAAATCATTCCTTGGATATATAATTATTTAAAACAACTTGACCCGTCCACCGGACCTTAATCACAGACACAGTTAACTTTACTTAAAACTACTGACTTTACTTTGAACTCTATTTTATTTTGTACTTAATGACATCACTAACTTTTATCCAATTACTAGAACTCTATATTTCTAATATAAAAATTTTACTAATAAAATTTTCAATCTAAAATTTTCACAAATAATATTTCCAATATAAAATTTTCACGATTATTTAATTTTTATTAATTTCCACTGATTTATTTAATTCACTTTATATTTATTAATTAATTAATATTTGTTTTAATTTCATTATTAATTAATTAATTTTTCACTGATAAATTTTCTTACTACTTTTATCAAAAATATATTCACTCGATTTTACGCATGAAAGAATAATCCGTTTCTTTTCAATTTTCTCAATAACCATTCACTGTAAAGTAATTCGTCGTCGCAAGGCCTGAAATTACAATTTTACAACACGGAAAAATTTATCTAAAGCGGCCGAAAGGCCTGGGATACGCTTAGTAGATAAACAAGAGGAGTTCTGGGCCACCAGGGGCAAGATGGTCACGATATGTTGTATCGACGGATGGTAAGTTATCAACTGGCGATAAGATGTTGACTGTTGGTGTGGCTATCTGGGTCCTTTTTGACATTATTTTGACGCTAATTGCCATAATTTTGTGCTTATCCGAGGCCTTTTTGACATCATTATGGAGCTAATTGACATCATTTTGTGTTTATCTGGGGCCTTTTTACGGTCTGAGCTCATTTATGAGCTCTTATCCACCAATTTGAGCTCATATTATTATGAGTGGCGCCTCGTATATATTTTGAGCGGGAATTTTCGAAAAATCAATGTTAGTCCGCCATTTTGAATTCTTGTCCACCTTTTTGACATTACTTTGACGCTAATTGACATTATTTTGTGCTTATCTAGGGCCCGTTTTATGATAATCGTCCGCCGCTTTGAGCTCATGTTATGATAGATGGCGCCTCATATATATTTTGAGCGCGAATTTTTAATAAAATCGATGCTCGGTCCACCATTTAGGATTAAATATTATACCTATGTCCGCCATTTTGGATTAAATATTATGCCTATTCCTGGCATTTTCAATCTAATATTATAACCATGTCTGCCATTTTGAATTAAGTTTGAAACTTTCGCGCTTGTGTTTTCTTGAAGTTACTGAATGAATATGTGACTCATTCTCAAAAAAAATTATCATGCATTACTCAGAAATTGCAAGATTTTACAACATTATTTTTTAGCAACAGCGAATATTCTTAATTGATTCTATTCTTAACTGTGTAGTCAATTGTTTATTTTTAGATGATGACTAATCCAGTTCCGAGAAAAAAACTTTCCAATGTTATTTTAACTGCGCAGTAGAATGTTTATTTTTAGATGATGACTCACTCGATTCTATTTTTAGATCATGGCTCATCTAGTTAAATTTTTAACTGCGTAATAGATGACGTCAATCTCATCGTCACGCCATTTAGATCTTAGGTTATGTTGATACGATCTAGGAATTTTTTTGCCAACATTCTAGAGGATTTTGTTTTATAAGGTTGGTACTTAGTTATTTTCTAGGAATTTTTCGCAAGTTTCTGGTAATTTTATTTTATAAGGTTGGTACTTTTGAGAACTAGAAAATTTATACTGCGCAAATGATGAACCATCCTCCACCTATAAAAACACCATGCGAGAGCATACTTCACAACAAAGAAGTACGAGTTCACCCAACGAAGTACGAATCTCCGATCAAAATATCTCTAACGATTTGAAGTTCTTTGTGTGTGCGTTTTAAAATTTTTTTCTAAAAATTATTTTATACCAAAAAAAAATTTTTAATAAACAATTTTTCAAATGATTATTTGAACAATATATAAATAATTTTAGTGACAAATTTTTAAATGAACAATCGTAGTGATTTTTTAAAAATTTATTGATATATATTATCCTAGTGTAGTGATAAACAATTTCTAAGTATTTATTCGAACAATATATAAATAGTTTTAGTGTTTTGGTTATAATTTTTTAATGAACAATCTTAGTGATTTTTTAAAAATTTTTTTCACTAAACTAATTAATTTATGTATAAACAATACTAGTGATAAACAATTTCAAGTGCAAATATAAACAGTGACTTTAGTGATGAACTGTTGAAAAATAATTTTAAGTGAACTTTTGAAAAATGACACAAAACGATTTTATTGCGGCGCTTCAGTGTTCAGTAGATTCAATAATTAAATCATTTAATGATTTACATGATCAGCCATTAGCTAAAGAACATTGTCAAAAGTGTTATTAAGTGTGCGCTGATACAATTAATTACTTCAACGAGATCTTGCTAGATCCGCAAATAAATGTTCAAGTCAGAAGAAGTGTACGAGCAAATATTGTACTTTTGTACTGGTATGCAGATTATTTTGCACAATTGAGTGGAGAAGTAACTGGTGGTGACTTGCGTGCAAACCGTCCTCTCAGCAAGTGGCAAGATCTTGAAAACGCATTCTCAAATAATATTAGATCAGGATGCGTGATAAATCAAGCTCATACTGATCTTCGTGCTTTTCTTGATGATGCTGGAGACGTTATCATTGAAAAAGTTGAAAATATGCTCAGAGATGTTGCTGGGCTTAAAGTAAATGTTGAATTGATTTGCAAATTGTATAATGTAAAAGCTGATAATGTCATCGAAGAAACAAAGTCATTCAACACAAAGAGCCGAGACATTTTACCCGAAACATCTCTTGCTATTTGGTATCAGGATCATGTCAACGATGAATTATTGAAGAAAGTCGAGGAATTCAATCAAAAGGATTCTGGATGGAGTTTAACTGAAATCCACAGTTTAATCATTACAATGTCGAGATATGCGCCTCTTCAAGCTGGAGATTCAACGTTTGTGGAACTACCCAAGGACATCCAGGCAAAAAAAGCAGTATTAAATATTCAAAATTTTGATGAACACTGTTTTTTATGGAGCGTTGTTGCAGCATTACATCCTGCTACTAATAGTCATCCTGTAAAAAAAAAACATTTTATCCTCACTTTAGCTCAATATTAAAATATGAACGTATAAAATTTCCAATCACTTTAAATGATATCCCCAAATTTGAAAAATTAAATAATTTACCAATTAATGTCTACGGTATCGAGTCGGAATTTTGCAATAAAAAAACCGATAAAAGTACAATAATTCCTGTATATCTAAGTAAACTCTTAAAGTCTGATAAAAAAGTTATTTATCTCTTAATGGTACAGCAGAATATTAAATTAAATATATCAGATTTTGATATTAAAAATTTTCAACCTAAATTTCACTTTGCTTTGATCAAAGATCTTTCAAGACTAGTCAAATCACAAGTTTCCAAGGCAAACAGCAAATTATTTTTTTGTGATAGATGCTTGAATCATTTCAGATATTATTATTCATATCAAAATCGCAAAGCTGACTGTTTTAAAATGAATAAAGTCCATATGACATTTCCCAAGGGCAAAGATAAAATTTGAAAATTTAAAAACTACCGATATAAAGACACGGTACCGTTTGTTGTATATGCAGACTTAGAATGTACACGAGAAACGACTCAAGGAGATGATGAAACTCAAAAGCATATTCCACACAGTGTAGCATTTTATCAACACTGCAGTTATGATAAGAAATTATCTAAATTTGAATTAAATCGTTCAAAATTTTGTATTGATTGGTTTATTTTAAAGTTAGAAAAATTAGCTATCGAGTATGAAGGATATTTAAAAAATCCTATACTAATGAAACCACTCACCAAACAGCAGCAAGAGACTCATAATCAGGCAACTGTTTGTCATATGTGCGAAAAAATAATTACTACAAATACAGATAAGTGTTATGATCACTGTCATTTCACTGGAAATTATCGCGGTCCAGCTCATATATCTTGTAATGTCAATTATCCAAAGTCTCATGTTTTACCCATAGTATTTCACAATTTATCCGGCTATAATTCACATTTTTTAATTAAAAGTCTAGCTACATTAATTAAAGGTGATGTAACTTTACTACCAATTAATAAAGAAAAATATATATATCTTTCACAAAATCAATAGAAAATATTTCAGTGTCATTACGCTTCATAGACTCATTCAGATTTATGACGTCAAGCCTTGAAAAATTAGCTTCTTATCTTGGTGATGATGAAAAGCTTATATAACAAAACTTCACTATCCTGATCCAGATGAATTTAAATTAGTTACTTGCAAAGGCATATTTCCTTATGAATATATTTCAAGCATTGACAAACTTAATGACAAACAATTGCCTGATTAAGTATCATTCTTCTTAAAATTAACAAATAAAAGTGTCTCTGATGAGGATTATTTTTTTACTCAGCTAGTCTGGAACAAATTTAACATCAACACACTAGGAGAGTACTCAGATTTATATCTTAAAACTGATGTACTTCTTCTAGCAGATGTGTTTGAAAATTTTAAACAAAGCTGCTTCAAAACTTATAATCTAGACCCGTTACACTACTATACTGCTCCTGGTCTATCTAATGATGCAATGCTAAAATACACTGGTGTGGAACTTCAGCTTTTAACTGATCCTGAAATGGTACTTTTTATTTAAAAAGGCATCAGAGGCGGAGTCTCACAGTGTACAAACCGATATGCTGCTGCAAACAATCGGTACATGGGTGAGGACTTTGATCCAAGCACAGCTGAATCATATTTAATGTACTATGATGTAAATAACTTGTATGGTGCAGCAATGAGTGTGCCACTGCCGATTGGTTCATTTGAGTGGGTGGAAAATGTTGATGATAATGTAAATAAATTTTTAAATGATAATTATGATACAGGTTATATATTAGAAGTAGACTTAGAGTATCCAGAAGATTTACATGAGCTTCACAAGGACTTGCCTTTGTGTCCTGAGCACTTTGTACCGCCAGGATCCAAACACTCAAAATTATCAACAACTTTTTATAATAAAAAAAATTATATAATACATTATAAAAATTTAAAACAATGTCTAGAGTTAGAATTAAAATTAACAAAAGTCCACAGAGTACTAAAGTTTAACCAATCACCTTGGCTAAAATCATATATTGATAAAAACACTGACTGTGAAAAATTAGCAAAAAACGAATTTGAAAAAAATTTTTATAAACTCATGAACAACGCTGTATTTGGTAAGACTATGGAAAAAGTAAGAAAGCATAAGGATGTGCAATTAAAAACCGAATGGGAGGGTAGATACGGTGTCAAAGAATTGATATGTAAGCCAAATTTCCATAGTGTTACCATGTTTGATAAAGATATTGTAATTGTTGAGATGAAAAAAGTTAAAGTCTGTTTCAATAAACCTATCGATGTGTGCTTTTGTATTTTAGATTTATCCAAAACATTAATTTACGATTTTCATTATAACTATGTAAAAAAGAACTTTAAAAACGATGAGTCCAAATTAATGTACACAGATACAGACAGTCTCATCTATCATTTCACTGTACCAGATATCTATAAAATCATCAAACGTGATATCTCAAAGTTCGACACCTCTGACTACCCTGAAGATAAGGTTTATAATATGCCATTAGCTAATAAAAAAGTCCTGGGTCTAATGAAGGATGAAAATAATGGTGAAATCATGACTGAATTCACTGGACTCAGGGCTAAATTATATGCATTTAAAACATATAATAACACAAAAGCTAAAAAACGTGCAAAGGGAGTCAAGGGTCCTACTTTAAGGACAATCACGTTTGATGATTTTATGCAATGACTTGAGAATCATGTCACATTAACAAAAAAAACAATATTTAATTAAATCAAACAAGCATAATGTGAAGACAATTGCACAAAATAAAAATGCATTGAGCTTGGCTGATGATAAGCGCCAGCTCATTGATGGTAGCCACGACACCCTACCATGGGGCTATAAAAATAAGAAAATTATTGTAGATGATGATGATGATGATGATGAGATAATAATTCAAAAAAGAAAACTTATGTAAATAGTTGTAAATGAATAAATATATAATTGTAAAATTAGTTTTAAGGTTGTGAAAAAAAAGTTATGAGTAAAAGATTTAGATGACTTTCTGTAAATATCATCAACAATTAAAGAATAATAATAATTATTCATGTGCACTTGATAATCTAAAAAATGTTAAAAGAGTAGTTTATAAACATTCAATAAAAAAAAAATTTTTAATTTACAATTATAATTTTCGATTTTTAATCTACAATAGATTAAGTTAATTATAATTTATGAAAAATTAACTTATCCATAAAAAATAATTAATTCAATTATTAATATATCTTTAAGTTTGAAAGAAAATCGATTGATTTGAAAAGAAAATATATTTATATATATATATTTATCAGGTAAGTGTAATATTTTGAATTTAAAATTTTAACCGCCATAAGTATAGTTCTTTATTAATTTTTAAATATTATGAAGTTTAAAAAGAAAATCGATTGATTTGAAGAAAAAAAATACATATTGAATTTGAAATTTTTACTATCATTAATTTATTCAAATTTAAAAATTTTACCGCCATTATTGATCACTAGTATTGATGTGTGATATAAGTTTATCTCAGTAGAGGTCGCCTCGGTAGATATAACCCTTCCCCGCGCGTAAATAAAAATCAATTTTTATTCGATATATATGATTGATTCATTTTTAAAAATAATGCTCAATATCGCAACAGGATATGTATTCAATAGTATTTATTTCAAATATTTTACCAACAAAAATATATTTGTTTATTAATTTTTTTCATATGTTATTTAATTTTTAATATATTCTGAACTTTAAAAAGAATTTGTTTAAATGATTTAAAGAAAAAAATATTTGTGAGGTATATGAAAATATTGTGTTATGTCCGACCGATCGGACATGTTTTTTTGTTAAATCATAATTATTTTTTTGGGGAAATAATATTTCAGAATATTTTCCATCTAATACTAAAATTATTATTCCTTTGTCAACTCTCATAAAATTTCAAAGTCAGGGTGCAGCTGGCACGTTATCAGGCGGAATTTCGGTAGATCTACATGACTTGCAATAAGAAAAAACTAAGCAAACAATACTTAAATATCGAAAAATACCAATAGTTCAAAAATAAGAATATGCCATAGACGAAATAACAGACAATAGAAAGTTTTAATCCTCATCAAGGCCAGAGTGGCAGTTGACGCACTTTCTTATCGCAACTGCACTCTAAAATAAGACTTAGAATAAACAGTACGATTGTAATGTATTTTTAATGTGTTTCCCAAACTAAAAACCATTTAAAAATAAATTAAAATGTCTAGACAAATAGATGGTTAAATAAATAAAGAATGAAATGTTTTCAGTTAGATAGTAAAGATTGATAAATTTTAAATATTGTTAAAAGTGAAATATTACCGAAATCAAATGAATAAAATAAAGTATTAAAATGTTAAGATTTAAAATAATAGCAAAATTATAAATTTCAAATAAATAAAATATAGCATTAAAATGTTAAGATTTAAAACAATAGTAAAATATAAATTTCAGATAAATAAATAAACCATTAAAAATTCTGAATAGAATATTAACAATTTATAACAAATTCTATTAATAAATCTAAATAAATTATATAACATGCAACTAGCAAAATAAGAGAGGATTAAAATATGATAACTTAAGTTAAATAAAATAGAACATTTAAATTTCGTAAAATATTAGAATTAAATTGCAAACAAAATAATCAATACAAAAAAATAATTGAACCATATAAGAAAATTTATTTAATGAAAAAATATATAAATAAACTAATACGTCATAAAGGTAGAGGGGATGGAAAACGGACCCAATGTCGATGCCGGAGGGGGTCCCATGTGGAGGGATTGCGCACCCAAAACCGGTACCCAAGGGAAGTGGGAGGAATAAGGGCCGCATGATTAGCCTAGTTTTTCTTTTTGGGGAGACACCGGCCACTCCCTTCCATTTCCGTAAGGGTCGGTTTCCTATTTTCCAAAATTTTTGGGTAGAGTCTGTCCAACGGAAGTAACAACTGTGAATAGTCGCAGTTCTTGGTTGTATTGGGAATTATTTTTTTTTTTTTTTTTTTTTTTTTTTTTTTGAAAATTGAATCTTAAATATCTGTCACGTAACGATTCAAATTATTTAATTTTAATTAGTTTTAAGTTAAATATTTTAATTTTATACTTGAATTTGAATCGTTGTGCGGGCATTCCGCCATTTCGCCGATGAGACGGCAGTCCGTACACAGTGCTAGCGCATGCGCATAGAGTATGAGAGAGCACGTGTGTGGATTTATTAATTTTGATAATTTAAAAATACAAACGGTTGATGTTTGTTAATTTTAATTAATTATTTATACTTTTGTAATAGTTGGGCTGCGCAATTTAGCGTAACATTATGCCCCAACAATTGTTATCATAGTATTTCATTGAAACTTGTCACCCGACTAAGGATGTCCGTTAGTCGAAAATTGACCGCTGGTTAACGGCAAATCGATACCTTGACTAATGATTCCGATGTCAAGTTAATAAGTTATAAATAATTATTGTTCCAGTTACCGGGTAAAATAAAAATAGGAATAAGTTATATATAAATAGTTCATATATTTAATTAATTAATTATGTATCATTCAGATGTCCAGGAATTGTTTTTATATTTTATATTTTTAATTTAAGTAAGGCCCAGGGCTGACAAAAGTAATTATAATAGAAATTAAGGGCGACGGTGGCGCCACGTGTGCAACGACCAACAGGTGGAGGTTCAGATAATTAATTTAGAAAGATACGGACTAGCACTGTGGGTAGACGCTGTTCTAGTATAAAGAAAAAAAAATTGTTGATAAGTTTGTGGAGTATCAATAATTAAAGTTATTGTTTTAGCCATAATTCACCGGGTGAATTAATTCATATTTATTGATTCTGCTGATTTGGAGATTTACGAGTAAGTACTTTGGATTTCTTTCGCCGTATATATTTTCACATGATAACCTCCCCCGGTAGTTGTTGGTCGCCGAGTTGAGGAAAATAATTAATAAATAATTGATACTGGATGATACATGATTTCTATTGTTTATAATTATCATTGATTATTATTGTCGTTTATTATTAGTGGTTTTGTTCTGATATTATTGCATATATATAGATATATATATATATATATATATATATATATATATATGAGTTGAGTGCAGCGTTGGGAAAGCGTTGCCGGTATACCTATATATACACGTACAGTATATATAGCTATAGAACGCATACAGTGCTTGAATAAATTCCTCAAGCACTGATGTCAGCACTCGGATGAAAAATTCCCGAATTATTATAATTATTATTTTTATTTAAAATATCTGTGCGATATCATCAATTATTATTTCTATTTATTATTATTTAAAATAATTAAGTAACTTTATTTTCTATGATTTGTTTATTTACGTACCCCAGCGGTAAACATTATTAATGAGATTTTTATACTAAAAATTATAATTCAACTTTATATTTTATAAATTATAAATTAGTAATACTGAGGAATTTATCTTTTTGAGTGTGAGTGGGGATAACTTCCGTGTCTTTCTCCCTCTCACCAGTGCTGAGAGAGTAATATAAAATAAAGGGATTATTATTATTTATTATATTGGACATATTAAGCAAAATTATTATTATTATTTATTATCTGGGAAAAATTTAACTGAAATAATTGGTTTCTTTTATTTAATATTAAAATTAATAGTGTTAATTAAATTAAATTATATTTATCTTGGGTTGAATTTATGTAATGTCGTTTTTTTTTATAGCCACCGAGTGTCATTATTGTGGTTAATTTAACAAAAAACTATTTATTGTAAAATATCATTATTTATATTTATTATTGTTTAAAATTAAAATACGGAAACCAACAGCTGTCGGGGAAATTTTAATATTTATTTACCCTGGATCTTTTCCTACTACTTAATTTCATTTTTCTGATATTAGTTATTATTTGTAATATAATTATTTATTATATATTTACTATTTTTCTTTTTCTTATTATTATTCATTTTATTTTTCTCAATTGTTTGTCCGCTTTGTCGTGAGTCACTTGCTCGGATTTTCCCTCGCAGATTTTCCCCCTGAATTAAATTTTGTCCGTTTTAGGATAAACGGTCTGGCGCCTGCGTGCACTAACCCAGCTTGAGGAGCTGGTTCAGGCACAACGAGTATTTATTTTATGTTTATTGTTTAAATTTATTTTGTTTATTCATATATACTTGTGAATATTTAAATATTATTAATTTTTTTTGGTTTGTATTATCAATTATTATTTAGTTTCTTTTTTTTTACTCGTGGGTGACCGCATACGATATATTGAGCTGTTCCGCGTCTCCGTCGCGGATTCGCAGGATAGATATACGTTATAAATCTTATAATTTTTTTTGGTAAATTTAAACCAAATGATTAAAAGTGGAATAAAAAAAAAAAAATAATTGAGTGAATTTAAAATAAATAGTTAGAAGAAGAATCTAAATAATTTCGAGTAAATTAAAACAAATCAATTAAAATTAATTGAATTAAGAAAAGATTATCCAACGCCGAATCGAGTAAGTCAGACCAGAATTCATTTATATTTAATTTTCACTTTTTTTTTTATATAATATAAAAGGGATAACCTGAACTACTGTTTTATTCCGTATTCCTCAATTAAAGTTGCCCATCCCTGTCTATTGGTTTAAAAACCAGGACAAAAATGAGCGATAGTTACATTACGTAAACCGTTTTTAAGATAACTATTCAAGATAAATTGGAGTTAGTGTCGGCTGGAAGCCACCTACTAATAATAATAATGATTTTAAGTGGGTCCAAATTCGTGTAGGCTAGTTGCCACCGAATAATAAACCCAATAAATTATATAGTCAAGTTTACGTAACAATTGAATTTATAATTTCTACTATCATAAGTTTAATAAATTCATATTTAAAAACTTGACCGCCATTATCGATCACTAGTATTGATGTGTAATATTAGTTTATCACAGTAGAGGTCACCTAGGTAGATATAACCCTTTCCCGCGCGTAAATTACAATTAATTTTTATTCTATATATGATTGATTGATTCTTCGGAAATAATGCTCAATATCGCAACAGGATATGTATTCAATTGTATTTTTAGCATAAAGTGCATCAAATAATATTTACTGTCATTTTTACGATATAACTTGCTGGTAACAATACAACTACGTCATAGTGTAATAGACCAATCAGGACTCAAGTTTTAGGCCTTATGCTTTCTCATTGGTTGTCCAAACTAGACTCAGAGAATTATTTACTCAAGAAGATAAAAATTTCTCAACTTAAATCTCAAAAGCCGTCTAGACACGTTTGGCGTTGGCCACGAGTTTTCGTAAGATTGTTTTATTATTAAAAAATAATATTAGTTATTTATCAATCTATTTAATAAATATACAAAACTCAATAATCAAACAATATATATATATATATATATATATATATATATATATATATATATATATATATATATATATACTTATAATAATATATGTATTTATAATAAAATGATACTAGTCTAGTATATATATATATATATATTTATATTTATTAGATTTCATACATTGCTGATTGTTTTTTATATATTTCTATTCAGTAGAAAAGTTAATAATAATTATAATTAAAATTATAATATTTATTGAAAAAACAATCTTTTTTAATATATATATATATATATATATATATATACACATATATTGTATGTTCATTGTTGTATATATTATATAACAATTATGAAAATGAGTAACTTGGAAAAATGTTGATGTGTAGTCTAAATTTAATGCTAGTATATCCTTCTTATAATTAATAATTATTTTATGTTTACAGGATACTGCACAAAAAAAATCGGTCTGTCGGTTGACCCTGCGGGTATAGAAAAAATTTTGAATAATTTATATGAGAGTGAAAGTAGTTTAATATGGAATTATAATAATAATATCACATGCATTTATTGTATGAACCATCTATATTTACTTTTTTAGGAATATTTATTTTATATGGATCTTGTTAAGGATTTAACATATTTAAAACTATTAATATTATTAGATACATATATTGATTATTACTTATATTTATTTTATAAAAATATTTTTATGAATTTAACATATTAAAAACTATTGATGTTATTAGATGCATGTATTGATTATAAAAAAAATATTATTAGATACATATAAACCACACTACAACTATTGTAATCAATACTTATCAATGAATTGTCGATTTCTTAAGCATAATCAATAAACAATACTTTTTTCTATATGAAAGATTTGATAATAATAATGATATATCAAACGAAGATTCTGTTTTTTTTCTTTTTTTCATGCATCTTCCTTAAAATTTATAGTATTATAATTTTCTATAACGAAATTTAAATGTTCTATTTTATTTAACTTAAGTTATCATATTTTAATCCTCTCTTATTTTGTTAGTTGAATGTTATATAATTTATTTAGATTTGTTATTAGAATTTGTTATAAATTGTTAATATTTTATTCAGAATTTTTAATGGTTTATTTATTTATTTGAAATTTATATTTTAATATTGTTTTAAATCTTAACATTTTAATGCTGTAATTTATTTATTTGAAATTTATATTTTTGCTATTGTTATGTCTGATCATCCTCATCCCACATACATACATAATTATGAAATTCGAAAATTTAAACATTTAAAATAAATACTTAATTGAAAATGTTCTGGGAAAACTAAAATAACTTAGAGAAATTTTATCCTTAGTTGTTCGTTATGGAAGAAAAAGATCGTGGGAGCGATGTAGGGGTCCTCTAAAAAGGGCAGCTGCATAACTCCCGCGAAAAGGCCGAACACCACTTTTTATAGTTTTTCTACGAAAACTCGTAAAAGTGGTAATAAAATAGAAAATTTATGTTTCCACTGCTTGGGAGTCCTCCGACCCAAAAAGTGATACTCTCCAGACCACTTTTGGGAAGTAACGGAAATACTTTATTTAAATAAAATAGAAAATTTAAACTAAAAGAAATAAAAGACAGAGTAAAGAAACCTGAAACTTCTAGCGAACAAATAAGTAGATAATGAATGAAATTAAATAAATAAATAAATTTATAAGTTAAAAAAATAAATAATATAATAAACGAAAAAATCAATTAAATTAATTAATTAATGATTGTTCAGTCACGAGCTTGATTAATTTAAATCAAGCTTCGTGCATTTCCGCTCGGTTCGGGAGAAGCCGAGCTCGCTACTAACTGAAGGTCAGAATAGTGCCGGGTCACTCGCTATTTGGGCCCGGCACATACTATTTCTAACTCAGGATCGTGTCAAGACGTCCTGAGAACCCGCTACAAGCTGACCAATCACAAAATTCGCTTCCTGTTGGCGCGCTTTTAAGCCAATGGGAAAATTCGTTATAGGCAGCAAGGCTGCCACGTCGACACCAAGCGTCTCGACGACTCAACGACGCTACCAATTTTCATTCTACAACTAGCTGTCTAACCGCTTCGCTCAGAGATTCTACAACGTGTCTTTGCTACGTGCAACCTCGTGCTTGAACCGCTTCGCTTATTAACTTGTGTGAAACTAAATAAAATCGCTACGCTAAATTATCCTCAATTCTTAGTCAGTAAATCAAGGCTGCTATTTATTGAGAATAAATAAATTATTCTTGTGATAATAAGTTAATTGTTAATTAATTATTATTGAAGTAACCGCTACTGACCACGTGTCAATTTTTATACGTGAATAAAATATCTGAGTTGCATTCGCTTTCGCGTATAAATTTATCTAGTTGCATTCGCTATTGTATATATTTCTCATAATTTTAAGGTGTAAATCAGTGTAAATAAATCTATAATTTAATTTATAATAAAATCTGTGTAATTTTTAATTGTTTAACAAAACTCGCCTAAACCAGATCCATTAGTTTTATTCGCTCATTTTACATTTTGGTCCTTCGAGCCGGATTTGGCGAAATTTAAACAATTAAAAATTATTTAAAAAAAAAAATTGTGAGAAAAAAAGTGTAGTGTCAGTTCTGTGTCGTGAAAATCGCTAAGTGCCGTGGGCATTGCTGAGCACTGCTAGAGTGCTGCCCAGGGTGATCTATTTTACACACCGGTGTAAAAAGACTTTTAAAACAGAAAAGATCGAAAACTTAGCGTCAGTTTCACGTCATCGCGTCCATTTTGTGTGCCACGTATTAACAAGATGACGCCGAAGCTCAAATCGCTCTTCAAATGCAACGCATCGACACGATGCGCAATATGTCCAACCGCTTGACTGACGCTGTACTCGCTACCCAAAGTGCCGCCGCCATTGACGCTGAACTCGCCATCCTGACGGATTTGTGGAACCGCTTCAATTCGACTCACGAGAGGCTATACGAAGACGTACCTGAGATCACTACCAACGAATATCATACAGGTAACGCTTATGAATCCGCTAACGTTGCTTATACCTCTCTTAGAGTGAGACTCAGCGCTGCTAGACCCGCTCCAGAACCTGCTCATGAAGTTCAGCCCGCTAATCATGATCAGACCGCTTACTTTGGTGGAGTTCACAAGTCTAACTTGCCACAAATCAAGCTGCCAACTTTCCAAGGGTCGTATGACGAGTGGGACTCGTTCAAGGACTTGTTCACGTCTCTCGTCATTAATGAAGATTCGCTAACTGGGTCTCAGAAGATGCATTACCTGAAGACGCAGGTAAAAGGTGAGGCCGCTGCATTACTCGCTAATCTCCAGATCACAGATGACGCTTTCCAACCCGCTTGGGAGTTGCTGAATACTCGCTACACAAATCCACGTCGATTGCTCGATATGCATATCGATGATTTGCTGGATCGCCAACCGCTAACTTCACACTCTGCTGCTGATTTGGACGCACTGTTACTCGCTAACAAAAAATCGCTGGACGCTATCGCTGCATTGGGAATTCCAATTGGTGAGTTGGACCCCTTTTTAATTCGTTTGACTGTTCGCTGCTTGCCTTCAGATCTGAGGGTGGAATGGATGGCTTCGCTTGGGTTATCCAATGAGTTTCCCACTTACCAACAGCTGCACGATATGCTCAAGGCCAAGGTTCGTGCGTGGGAAAACTCAGAGATTGGCGCTAAAATAACCTCAACGCAAGTTAAGAGTACCAGTGAGAGACCACTATCACCAAAGTCTTACGCTAAGTCAGCCGCTACAACCAAACAAGTTAAGTTTGGGAGCAGTAAATCCGCTACTCCTGCTAGATCAACGCCATCTACATCCACCGGTTCCGCTAGCTACGTCGCTTTCACTCCCAAGGAGCGTACGAGTGAACCGGGCATGTGCCCAATCTGCAGGGAGAAGCACTTCGTTCTATTTTGCCCCAGCTACCAGAAGGCGTCGCCACTGAACCGAAGGACGATTGTTCAGCATTACCGCTTATGCTTTAACTGTTTGGGACGCCATCGCTACGCTGACTGCAGGACTAAGCAGAAGTGCCGCCATTGTGATCAGCCACATCACACGTCGACTCATCTTGACGATGGTGCTGCCGCTAAACCAGCACAGGACGCTCCTGTAGCTGACCCAGGTAACAAATAGTTCCAATTTTGGTAACTTTTGTTTTGAATTCGCTAACTTAGTCTGCTTTCAGCTCATTCGCTCAATGTTTTACTCGCTACCGCTATTGTTAAGTTGAATTCGCTAACAGGAAGTACATGTACAGCCCGTGTACTTATTGATCAAGGATCGGAGTTATCCTTTGTGACGCATTCGCTAATCAAGAAGCTGGATATTCAACTCAGTAAAGCAGCTGTACCATTACGTGGAATTGGTAATGTGTCAGCTGGGCATTCGCTTGGGTCATGCAAGATGACGCTGCATTCGCTACACAACAACGCTTCTATTACCATCCAAGCTCATGTGCTTGCTCTATTGACGGTAAACTTACCGTCATTTACGCTAACTAAGAAGAAGAAATGGCCGCATATAACTGGGCTACAACTCGCTGATCCAGACTTCTTGACATCAAGACCTATTGACATCATTCTGGGTGCAGCACCAGCTGCACATATAATCAACGCTAAAATACGAAAAGGAAGTGAAAATGACCCAATCGCTCAGTCAACATCACTTGGTTGGATCATATATGGATCTGTGGACACCGCTACATCAAAATTGACCGCTCATGGTCATCATGTCGCTGTTGATGATCAACTACAAGACTTGTTAACCAAGTTTTGGTACCAAGAAGAGCCACAGACAGAATTCGCTACACGCTATACTGAAGAAGAAGAAGAGTGTGAACAACACTTTGTCAATACACACTACAGACAGTCTGATGGTCGATATGTCGTTCGCTTGCCGCTTAAATCTTCGCCAAGTCAACTGGGTGATTCGCTTAGAGCTGCACAATACGCCTTACTACGTCTGCGCAAACGATTGGAAGCTGATCCAGTCTACAAGAAGTTGTACTTCGACTTCCTGAAAGAATATGAAGACTTGGGACACATGAAACGCATTAAGTTAAAGGATTTACCACCGAACAGCTACCTGTTGCCTCATCATGGGGTTCTGAAAGAGCAGAGCACTACCACCAAGCTCAGAGTGGTATTCAATGGGTCCTGGAAAACTACATCTGGCGTATCTGTCAACGAGATACTTCATGTGGGCCCAAAGATCCAAGTTGACATCAGTGATGTACTTATTCGCATTCGGTGCCATCGCTATTTATTCTCTACTGACGTTACAAAAATGTTTCGTCAGATTGCAGTTGACAAGGAAGATCATCATCTACAGTGCATACTCTGGTTTGACGAAGATGACATCCCAATAGTATTTGCACTCGCTACTGTTACTTATGGAACAACATCGGCTCCATATCTCGCTGGAAGAGCACTCTTACAACTCGCTGAAGACGAAGGGAAAAAATTTCCGAAGGCTGTCGAACCGCTAACTAATACACGCTACGTTGACGACATCTATGGAGGTGCAGATGAACTCGCTGAGGCAATCCAAGTTGCTCTCGACACAAAAAATATGTGCGCCACAGGATGTTTTCCGCTTGCCAAGTGGGCAAGTAATTCAACTGAATTACTTTCTCAAGTCGCTCCAAGTGAAACCCAAGAAGATACACCAAGAGAGCTTGGGGATACTACAGTAAAAGTGCTCGGGCTAACCTGGAATTCAACACAGGATAAATTCCAGTTCGGATATTCGCTTCCAGAAGCATCACCAACAACTAAACGCACAATTTTATCTGAAATTGCTCGCTTGTTTGACCCACTGGGTTTCTTGGCACCGATTATCGTGAGAGCCAAGATGTTCATGCAGAAGCTCTGGCTGCAGAACTTTGACTGGGATGCTACGCTATCACCGTCGCTTCTTCAAGAATGGAATTTGTTTCGAGATGAACTACATCAGATCTCGAAGATTCAGATACCTCGCTGGAATCATGTTAAAAATGGTGTATCAATTGAATTACATGGATTCTCTGACGCTTCACAACTCGCTATGGCTGCTGTAGTTTATCTAAAAGTTACTGACGCTACTGGAAGCTCCAATATCTCGCTAGTGTGTGCCAAAACACAAGTTGCACCACTGAAGCCTATAACTATACCAAGAATGGAGCTCAATGCCGCTGTCTTACTCGCTCAACTGATACTCTACGTCAAGAAGGTTTTGAAACTTGAAAACGTTCCAGTTTTCATGTGGACAGACTCCGCTGTATCCTTAACGTGGATACGAAACAACCCAGCTAGATGGAAAGTCTACATTCGCAACAGAGTTACCAAGATTCAAGAATCGCTACCAAGTGTCAACTGGGATTTTGTTCCTGGAAAACTTAACCCAGCTGACTGCGCTTCAAGAGGTTTAACAGCAGCCAAACTAGAACAGCATTCGCTATGGTGGACGGGACCAAAGTGGCTCAGTCAATCAAAAGATAACTGGCCATCTTTTGATATCCCTACGCAGACGGTATCACATCTTGAAGAACGTCCAGGTCTGGTTTTTACCATCTTCAAGGCAGATTCACACCCGCTATACACGCTACTAGAAAAATTCTCTAAGTTGTCACCTTTACTTCGCACGCTTGGAATCTGTCTTCGTGCCATCGCTAAATTTAAAAAAGTGCCACAGTCCACACTGGACACACCACTCTCTACAGTTGACCTGGAACTCGCTAAGACTTTGCTGATCAAGTATACTCAAAGTCAGTACTATTCGCAAGAGCTGAAACTATTGAAGGATGGTGATTCTCTACACCGAAGTCATCATCTCGCTAAATTGATTCCCTACGTCGACTACAACGGAGTACTCAGAGTTGGCGGTCGCTTGAAGAATTCGCTGCTGGATGATGAACAGAAAAATCCAGCTATTTTACCAAGGTCATCACGCTTAAGTACGCTATTGATAGATCATTCGCATCGAAGAACATACCATGGGGGAACTCAATTGACTCTCGCTGATCTACGGAGATCTGTCTGGATAGAAGGTGGTCGAGTTCCAGTCAGATCACACATTCTTCGCTGCGTCGTGTGCACGAGACATAGAGGTGTTCGCGCACAACAATTAATGGGACAATTGCCATCCGCTCGTGTAAGACCATCTAAAGCATTCTTACACACTGGAATAGACTACGCTGGGCCAGTAACACTGAAGACTTTCCAAGGTCGAGGTGCCAAAACCTATAAAGGATGGATCGCTGTGTTTGTATGTCTCGCTACGTCCGCTATACATATTGAAATTGTCACCGATTACTCTACTGACGCTTTCGTCGCAGCATTTAGAAGATTCACTAGTCGAAGAGGCGCCTGCAGTATCCTATACTCGGACTGTGGTACAAATTTTGTAGGAGCAGACGCCACGCTAAAGAAAGAATTCGCAGCAGGATCGAGACAGCTAAAAGAACTTCAGTATTTACTCGCTACAGATGGCACAGACTGGAAGTTCAACCCACCAAGTGCTCCCCACTTGGTGGCAAGTGGGAAGCAGCCGTAAAGTCAATCAAGTTCCATCTCATACGAACTATTGGTGAATCGCTATTGACTTACGACCAACTCGCTACAGTCTTAACACAAATTGAGGCTGTGTTAAATTCAAGACCGATCGCTCCTCTATCTGAAGATCCTGCAGATTTAACCGCTCTAACTCCTGGACATTTTCTCATCGGTGAACCACTAATCGCCGTACCTGGGCCCTCGCTACTGGAAAATAATTCAGCTACGTTGTCACGCTGGCAACAATTACAACAAATGTTCCAGAGATTTTGGAGTAGATGGTCATCAGAGTACCTGCAACGTCATCAGTCTATTTCGAAGTGGCATAATCCGCAAAACAACATCAAAGTGGGTTCATTAGTCTTGTTGACTGATGAAAGATTCCCACCATCAAAATGGCCGCTTGCTCGAGTACTCGCATTACATCCAGGCAGAGATGGCCTGACTCGAGTAGTCACGCTGAAGACTGCTACCACGGAACTTGTACGACCAATCGCTAAGCTGTGTGTACTACCAGTGCACTCTCCAGAAGACAATCCAGTCGACACAGTCGCCAGCGCTGGGGAGAATGTTCAGTCACGAGCTTGATTAATTTAAATCAAGCTTCGTGCATTTCCGCTCGGTTCGGGAGAAGCCGAGCTCGCTACTAACTGAAGGTCAGAATAGTGCCGGGTCACTCGCTATTTGGGCCCGGCACATACTATTTCTAACTCAGGATCGTGTCAAGACGTCCTGAGAACCCGCTACAAGCTGACCAATCACAAAATTCGCTTCCTGTTGGCGCGCTTTTAAGCCAATGGGAAAATTCGTTATAGGCAGCAAGGCTGCCACGTCGACACCAAGCGTCTCGACGACTCAACGACGCTACCAATTTTCATTCTACAACTAGCTGTCTAACCGCTTCGCTCAGAGATTCTACAACGTGTCTTTGCTACGTGCAACCTCGTGCTTGAACCGCTTCGCTTATTAACTTGTGTGAAACTAAATAAAATCGCTACGCTAAATTATCCTCAATTCTTAGTCAGTAAATCAAGGCTGCTATTTATTGAGAATAAATAAATTATTCTTGTGATAATAAGTTAATTGTTAATTAATTATTATTGAAGTAACCGCTACTGACCACGTGTCAATTTTTATACGTGAATAAAATATCTGAGTTGCATTCGCTTTCGCGTATAAATTTATCTAGTTGCATTCGCTATTGTATATATTTCTCATAATTTTAAGGTGTAAATCAGTGTAAATAAATCTATAATTTAATTTATAATAAAATCTGTGTAATTTTTAATTGTTTAACAAAACTCGCCTAAACCAGATCCATTAGTTTTATTCGCTCATTTTACAATGATAAATAAATAATTAAGTAGATAAATAAATGATGGAATACATAAATTAAGAAATTAACAAATAATTTAGTTAGTAAACAAATCAATAATTAAACCAATAAACGAATAAATAAATAAGCTAATTAATGAATAGATCATTACGAAAGTATATCAATAAATAAATAAATTAACAGATAAATAAATAAAAAAACAAATAAATAAACAAATAGATAGGTACATAAACAGTTAAGTAGAGGTAAGCTAGAGAGAGGGCAAAAGAACCCGCCTAGGACTAATGCGGAGGGGATGGTGCGACCCCCGAAGTATTGGGTCCTACACAAGTGGGAAGAAAGTCAAGGCCAGGATGATTTTCTATTGGGTCTGATTTTCCCCCGAACAAATAATGAAACAACGCCTTCTCGTTTTTCTGTGAGACTCTGAAGTTTAACCAAAGGAGTCAGTCTAAAAATTTGGTTCAAAGTGAACGGTTGGATAATAGAGAATATAAGAGTAGGCAGGTAGCCACCTGATAGTTACAGAAAATCATATTTAGAATAAATAATCAGAGTAGGCAGGTAGCCACTTGATAGTTACAGAAAATCATATTTAAAGTAAATAATAATAAAATCATAGTTGAAAGAAAAGGATCTCACAAAAAGGGAGAAGGGCCGTACCACTACCTAGCTGTTCTGGACTAAAACAAACCTGTAAACCGAGTAAGTCAGAAATTTATCCATTGTAATGTCTTCTTTCAATATAATTATATAAATTGATAGCATGAATTAAAATATTGATTAATCACCTTCATTCCAAGATTTCACCGATCCCCGGTCTATTAGTCGCGAGACTAGGACCGAAAATTATATTATTTTTAAAGTCCGATTTTTAAGTAGGTCGAGTTTCTCGCTTATAATTTGGCATCCTTAATACCGTTGTCATATTATAGTCAGGACTCAAAGCCTGCTTTTATTGTAAATCTGACGTAACACTATTATTTTAAATCTTAACATTTTAATACTTTATTTTATTCATTTGATTTCGGTAATATTTCACTTTTAACAATATTTAAAATTTATCAATCTTTACTATCTAACTGAAAACATTTCATTCTTTATTTATTTAACCATCTATTTGTCTAGACATTTTAATTTATTTTTAAATGGTTTTTAGTTTGGGAAACACATTAAAAATACATTACAATCGTACTGTTTATTCTAAGTCTTATTTTAGAGTGCAGTTGCGATAAGAAAGTGCGTCAACTGCCACTCTGGCCTTGATGAGGATTAAAACTTTCTATTGTCTGTTATTTCGTCTATGGCATATTCTTATTTTTGAACTATTGGTATTTTTCGATATTTAAGTATTGTTTGCTTAGTTTTTTCTTATTGCAAGTCATGTAGATCTACCGAAATTCCGCCTGATAACGTGCCAGCTGCACCCTGACTTTGAAATTTTATGAGAGTTGACAAAGGAATAATAATTTTAGTATTAGATGGAAAATATTCTGAAATATTATTTCCCCAAAAAAATAATTATGATTTAACAAAAAAACATGTCCGATCGGTCGGACATAACACAATATTTTCATATACCTCACAAATATTTTTTTCTTTAAATCATTTAAACAAATTCTTTTTAAAGTTCAGAATATATTAAAAA
Source organism: Microplitis demolitor (assembly GCF_026212275.2). NCBI lineage: Eukaryota > Metazoa > Arthropoda > Insecta > Hymenoptera > Braconidae > Microplitis > Microplitis demolitor. The sequence continues at coordinate 9,637,849 of NC_068552.1, read as the reverse complement.
TTAAATAACATATGAAAAAAATTAATAAACAAATATATTTTTGTTGGTAAAATATTTGAAATAAATACTATTGAATACATATCCTGTTGCGATATTGAGCATTATTTTTAAAAATGAATCAATCATATATATCGAATAAAAATTGATTTTTATTTACGCGCGGGGAAGGGTTATATCTACCGAGGCGACCTCTACTGAGATAAACTTATATCACACATCAATACTAGTGATCAATAATGGCGGTAAAATTTTTAAATTTGAATAAATTAATGATAGTAAAAATTTCAAATTCAATATGTATTTTTTTTCTTCAAATCAATCGATTTTCTTTTTAAACTTCATAATATTTAAAAATTAATAAAGAACTATACTTATGGCGGTTAAAATTTTAAATTCAAAATATTACACTTACCTGATAAATATATATATATAAATATATTTTCTTTTCAAATCAATCGATTTTCTTTCAAACTTAAAGATATATTAATAATTGAATTAATTATTTTTTATGGATAAGTTAATTTTTCATAAATTATAATTAACTTAATCTATTGTAGATTAAAAATCGAAAATTATAATTGTAAATTAAAAATTTTTTTTTTATTGAATGTTTATAAACTACTCTTTTAACATTTTTTAGATTATCAAGTGCACATGAATAATTATTATTATTCTTTAATTGTTGATGATATTTACAGAAAGTCATCTAAATCTTTTACTCATAACTTTTTTTTCACAACCTTAAAACTAATTTTACAATTATATATTTATTCATTTACAACTATTTACATAAGTTTTCTTTTTTGAATTATTATCTCATCATCATCATCATCATCATCTACAATAATTTTCTTATTTTTATAGCCCCATGGTAGGGTGTCGTGGCTACCATCAATGAGCTGGCGCTTATCATCAGCCAAGCTCAATGCATTTTTATTTTGTGCAATTGTCTTCACATTATGCTTGTTTGATTTAATTAAATATTGTTTTTTTTGTTAATGTGACATGATTCTCAAGTCATTGCATAAAATCATCAAACGTGATTGTCCTTAAAGTAGGACCCTTGACTCCCTTTGCACGTTTTTTAGCTTTTGTGTTATTATATGTTTTAAATGCATATAATTTAGCCCTGAGTCCAGTGAATTCAGTCATGATTTCACCATTATTTTCATCCTTCATTAGACCCAGGACTTTTTTATTAGCTAATGGCATATTATAAACCTTATCTTCAGGGTAGTCAGAGGTGTCGAACTTTGAGATATCACGTTTGATGATTTTATAGATATCTGGTACAGTGAAATGATAGATGAGACTGTCTGTATCTGTGTACATTAATTTGGACTCATCGTTTTTAAAGTTCTTTTTTACATAGTTATAATGAAAATCGTAAATTAATGTTTTGGATAAATCTAAAATACAAAAGCACACATCGATAGGTTTATTGAAACAGACTTTAACTTTTTTCATCTCAACAATTACAATATCTTTATCAAACATGGTAACACTATGGAAATTTGGCTTACATATCAATTCTTTGACACCGTATCTACCCTCCCATTCGGTTTTTAATTGCACATCCTTATGCTTTCTTACTTTTTCCATAGTCTTACCAAATACAGCGTTGTTCATGAGTTTATAAAAATTTTTTTCAAATTCGTTTTTTGCTAATTTTTCACAGTCAGTGTTTTTATCAATATATGATTTTAGCCAAGGTGATTGGTTAAACTTTAGTACTCTGTGGACTTTTGTTAATTTTAATTCTAACTCTAGACATTGTTTTAAATTTTTATAATGTATTATATAATTTTTTTTATTATAAAAAGTTGTTGATAATTTTGAGTGTTTGGATCCTGGCGGTACAAAGTGCTCAGGACACAAAGGCAAGTCCTTGTGAAGCTCATGTAAATCTTCTGGATACTCTAAGTCTACTTCTAATATATAACCTGTATCATAATTATCATTTAAAAATTTATTTACATTATCATCAACATTTTCCACCCACTCAAATGAACCAATCGGCAGTGGCACACTCATTGCTGCACCATACAAGTTATTTACATCATAGTACATTAAATATGATTCAGCTGTGCTTGGATCAAAGTCCTCACCCATGTACCGATTGTTTGCAGCAGCATATCGGTTTGTACACTGTGAGACTCCGCCTCTGATGCCTTTTTAAATAAAAAGTACCATTTCAGGATCAGTTAAAAGCTGAAGTTCCACACCAGTGTATTTTAGCATTGCATCATTAGATAGACCAGGAGCAGTATAGTAGTGTAACGGGTCTAGATTATAAGTTTTGAAGCAGCTTTGTTTAAAATTTTCAAACACATCTGCTAGAAGAAGTACATCAGTTTTAAGATATAAATCTGAGTACTCTCCTAGTGTGTTGATGTTAAATTTGTTCCAGACTAGCTGAGTAAAAAAATAATCCTCATCAGAGACACTTTTATTTGTTAATTTTAAGAAGAATGATACTTAATCAGGCAATTGTTTGTCATTAAGTTTGTCAATGCTTGAAATATATTCATAAGGAAATATGCCTTTGCAAGTAACTAATTTAAATTCATCTGGATCAGGATAGTGAAGTTTTGTTATATAAGCTTTTCATCATCACCAAGATAAGAAGCTAATTTTTCAAGGCTTGACGTCATAAATCTGAATGAGTCTATGAAGCGTAATGACACTGAAATATTTTCTATTGATTTTGTGAAAGATATATATATTTTTCTTTATTAATTGGTAGTAAAGTTACATCACCTTTAATTAATGTAGCTAGACTTTTAATTAAAAAATGTGAATTATAGCCGGATAAATTGTGAAATACTATGGGTAAAACATGAGACTTTGGATAATTGACATTACAAGATATATGAGCTGGACCGCGATAATTTCCAGTGAAATGACAGTGATCATAACACTTATCTGTATTTGTAGTAATTATTTTTTCGCACATATGACAAACAGTTGCCTGATTATGAGTCTCTTGCTGCTGTTTGGTGAGTGGTTTCATTAGTATAGGATTTTTTAAATATCCTTCATACTCGATAGCTAATTTTTCTAACTTTAAAATAAACCAATCAATACAAAATTTTGAACGATTTAATTCAAATTTAGATAATTTCTTATCATAACTGCAGTGTTGATAAAATGCTACACTGTGTGGAATATGCTTTTGAGTTTCATCATCTCCTTGAGTCGTTTCTCGTGTACATTCTAAGTCTGCATATACAACAAACGGTACCGTGTCTTTATATCGGTAGTTTTTAAATTTTCAAATTTTATCTTTGCCCTTGGGAAATGTCATATGGACTTTATTCATTTTAAAACAGTCAGCTTTGCGATTTTGATATGAATAATAATATCTGAAATGATTCAAGCATCTATCACAAAAAAATAATTTGCTGTTTGCCTTGGAAACTTGTGATTTGACTAGTCTTGAAAGATCTTTGATCAAAGCAAAGTGAAATTTAGGTTGAAAATTTTTAATATCAAAATCTGATATATTTAATTTAATATTCTGCTGTACCATTAAGAGATAAATAACTTTTTTATCAGACTTTAAGAGTTTACTTAGATATACAGGAATTATTGTACTTTTATCGGTTTTTTTATTGCAAAATTCCGACTCGATACCGTAGACATTAATTGGTAAATTATTTAATTTTTCAAATTTGGGGATATCATTTAAAGTGATTGGAAATTTTATACGTTCATATTTTAATATTGAGCTAAAGTGAGGATAAAATGTTTTTTTTTTACAGGATGACTATTAGTAGCAGGATGTAATGCTGCAACAACGCTCCATAAAAAACAGTGTTCATCAAAATTTTGAATATTTAATACTGCTTTTTTTGCCTGGATGTCCTTGGGTAGTTCCACAAACGTTGAATCTCCAGCTTGAAGAGGCGCATATCTCGACATTGTAATGATTAAACTGTGGATTTCAGTTAAACTCCATCCAGAATCCTTTTGATTGAATTCCTCGACTTTCTTCAATAATTCATCGTTGACATGATCCTGATACCAAATAGCAAGAGATGTTTCGGGTAAAATGTCTCGGCTCTTTGTGTTGAATGACTTTGTTTCTTCGATGACATTATCAGCTTTTACATTATACAATTTGCAAATCAATTCAACATTTACTTTAAGCCCAGCAACATCTCTGAGCATATTTTCAACTTTTTCAATGATAACGTCTCCAGCATCATCAAGAAAAGCACGAAGATCAGTATGAGCTTGATTTATCACGCATCCTGATCTAATATTATTTGAGAATGCGTTTTCAAGATCTTGCCACTTGCTGAGAGGACGGTTTGCACGCAAGTCACCACCAGTTACTTCTCCACTCAATTGTGCAAAATAATCTGCATACCAGTACAAAAGTACAATATTTGCTCGTACACTTCTTCTGACTTGAACATTTATTTGCGGATCTAGCAAGATCTCGTTGAAGTAATTAATTGTATCAGCGCACACTTAATAACACTTTTGACAATGTTCTTTAGCTAATGGCTGATCATGTAAATCATTAAATGATTTAATTATTGAATCTACTGAACACTGAAGCGCCGCAATAAAATCGTTTTGTGTCATTTTTCAAAAGTTCACTTAAAATTATTTTTCAACAGTTCATCACTAAAGTCACTGTTTATATTTGCACTTGAAATTGTTTATCACTAGTATTGTTTATACATAAATTAATTAGTTTAGTGAAAAAAATTTTTAAAAAATCACTAAGATTGTTCATTAAAAAATTATAACCAAAACACTAAAACTATTTATATATTGTTCGAATAAATACTTAGAAATTGTTTATCACTACACTAGGATAATATATATCAATAAATTTTTAAAAAATCACTACGATTGTTCATTTAAAAATTTGTCACTAAAATTATTTATATATTGTTCAAATAATCATTTGAAAAATTGTTTATTAAAAATTTTTTTTTGGTATAAAATAATTTTTAGAAAAAAATTTTAAAACGCACACACAAAGAACTTCAAATCGTTAGAGATATTTTGATCGGAGATTCGTACTTCGTTGGGTGAACTCGTACTTCTTTGTTGTGAAGTATGCTCTCGCATGGTGTTTTTATAGGTGGAGGATGGTTCATCATTTGCGCAGTATAAATTTTCTAGTTCTCAAAAGTACCAACCTTATAAAATAAAATTACCAGAAACTTGCGAAAAATTCCTAGAAAATAACTAAGTACCAACCTTATAAAACAAAATCCTCTAGAATGTTGGCAAAAAAATTCCTAGATCGTATCAACATAACCTAAGATCTAAATGGCGTGACGATGAGATTGACGTCATCTATTACGCAGTTAAAAATTTAACTAGATGAGCCATGATCTAAAAATAGAATCGAGTGAGTCATCATCTAAAAATAAACATTCTACTGCGCAGTTAAAATAACATTGGAAAGTTTTTTTCTCGGAACTGGATTAGTCATCATCTAAAAATAAACAATTGACTACACAGTTAAGAATAGAATCAATTAAGAATATTCGCTGTTGCTAAAAAATAATGTTGTAAAATCTTGCAATTTCTGAGTAATGCATGATAATTTTTTTTGAGAATGAGTCACATATTCATTCAGTAACTTCAAGAAAACACAAGCGCGAAAGTTTCAAACTTAATTCAAAATGGCAGACATGGTTATAATATTAGATTGAAAATGCCAGGAATAGGCATAATATTTAATCCAAAATGGCGGACATAGGTATAATATTTAATCCTAAATGGTGGACCGAGCATCGATTTTATTAAAAATTCGCGCTCAAAATATATATGAGGCGCCATCTATCATAACATGAGCTCAAAGCGGCGGACGATTATCATAAAACGGGCCCTAGATAAGCACAAAATAATGTCAATTAGCGTCAAAGTAATGTCAAAAAGGTGGACAAGAATTCAAAATGGCGGACTAACATTGATTTTTCGAAAATTCCCGCTCAAAATATATACGAGGCGCCACTCATAATAATATGAGCTCAAATTGGTGGATAAGAGCTCATAAATGAGCTCAGACCGTAAAAAGGCCCCAGATAAACACAAAATGATGTCAATTAGCTCCATAATGATGTCAAAAAGGCCTCGGATAAGCACAAAATTATGGCAATTAGCGTCAAAATAATGTCAAAAAGGACCCAGATAGCCACACCAACAGTCAACATCTTATCGCCAGTTGATAACTTACCATCCGTCGATACAACATATCGTGACCATCTTGCCCCTGGTGGCCCAGAACTCCTCTTGTTTATCTACTAAGCGTATCCCAGGCCTTTCGGCCGCTTTAGATAAATTTTTCCGTGTTGTAAAATTGTAATTTCAGGCCTTGCGACGACGAATTACTTTACAGTGAATGGTTATTGAGAAAATTGAAAAGAAACGGATTATTCTTTCATGCGTAAAATCGAGTGAATATATTTTTGATAAAAGTAGTAAGAAAATTTATCAGTGAAAAATTAATTAATTAATAATGAAATTAAAACAAATATTAATTAATTAATAAATATAAAGTGAATTAAATAAATCAGTGGAAATTAATAAAAATTAAATAATCGTGAAAATTTTATATTGGAAATATTATTTGTGAAAATTTTAGATTGAAAATTTTATTAGTAAAATTTTTATATTAGAAATATAGAGTTCTAGTAATTGGATAAAAGTTAGTGATGTCATTAAGTACAAAATAAAATAGAGTTCAAAGTAAAGTCAGTAGTTTTAAGTAAAGTTAACTGTGTCTGTGATTAAGGTCCGGTGGACGGGTCAAGTTGTTTTAAATAATTATATATCCAAGGAATGATTTTAAAAGTAATAATAAAGTTTAGCGGCCACGGGACGAGATAAATTTCAACGTGGGTGTGTGGGTGTGGAAAACGTTCAGTGGACGCATATTAGTTTGCCATAAGAAAAACGTCCAGGGGACAAAAATTTAATTTGTCATAAGTAACCGTCCGGGAGACGAGATAATAATTAGTTTGTCATACGGAAAATTTAGTTTGTCAAAAGGAAATTTAGTTTGTCATAAGTAATGATAAGACGTCAAAATCTCGATTTTTGCCGGTTTCGGCCCATTTTTAAGGCTAATGTATTTCTGGCTAGGAATTAATAGCTTTCATTAATTGCTTCTATCATTTTAAAATGATAGAAGTCACTATTGAGATGGCTGGGCAGTTGTTTCCGTCTAACTTCATATACCCGCATTTTTTCTATAAACATGAGGACAAAATTTTGATTTTTGCCGGTTTTGGCCAATTTTTTAGGCCTATGGCTCTCTGGCTAACAATTAATGGCGTCTGATTATTGTTTATATCATTTCGATTGTATAGAGGGTCGCTCTCAACGCGCCTGAGCAGTTCACTAGCCTAATACTTTATAATTTCTTATTTTTTTCTATGCATATAAGGTCGAAATCTGGATTGTGGCAAGTTTTGTCCCATTTTTAAGGCTTATGGCCTTTTGGGTAAAACATCATGGCTTCCATGGTGTGACGATTATTCGTCCCAAGACAATTCATCACGGACAATTTATCCCCGCGACAATGCATCTGTTGACAACTCTACCCCGGCAATTCGTCCCTCGCGATTATTCATCCCTACGACAATTCATACTTTTAGAAATAATCTATATATTATTATTCCTTATCACTATTATTTTTCTGAAAAATAAGCATAATAGCAGTCCGCATCAGTATTTTATTAAACTATTAATTGTTGTAATTATCGGCCCAAAGAACTTATAATCAATTGGACAGTTAAATATAAATTTATAAACAGCCTCTTTCCACGTGAAGCGTCAACGAACGTATATATTTACTAGGTAATAGCTAATTTGCGTCCGGTGGTTATCGTCGTCTGGAGAACTCTGTCTATTTCACGTTCCGCAGTCCCTTATATTGTTTCAGTTTTAGTTCACTTCCCCGGAAACCTATTCCCACTTTCTGAAACTATGGAAATGACAAACAGATGGGCCTGAGAGATCCATGCGACACCCGGTGACTAGTCGCATGACTAACTCGCAACTTACGAGGTAGTTGGCTGGTTTTTGGCGGAAAAAGCAATTTAAATTCAATTTATTTAATTATATATGTTCATTAAATTTACCCTGTTAAAAAGTTAGGGGCACAAAAACTGCGTAGCCACGTCAAGGGCCGCTTCCTTCACTACGATTATGCTACGAAATATTAATGAAAGCCATGAAGTCTTAGCCAGATGGCCAGAAGCGTCAGAAATTGGTTAAAACTGGCCAAAATCCGGTTTTTAACCTCATTATCTTAGAAAGATATTTGAAAATATAAAATTATCTGGTATCAAATGCTTAGGTACGTCAAGGGCAACCCTCTTAGAAGTTGACATGATGAAAGCTATCAGTGGAAGCCATGATTTCATAGCCAGAGAGCCATAGGCCTCAGAAATGTTCCAACACGGGTCAAAATCCAACGGTCGACCTCTCATTCTTAAAAAAAATTTAAGAAATTATCCAGTGATGGGCCAAAAAACTGCTAAGGCACGTTAAAAGCACAATAGAAAAGATATAAGCAATTAATTGACGCTAAAAATTCTTAGCCAGAGAGCTGCAGGCATTAAAACTATGCCAAAACTTTCACAAATTACGATATTGATCTCAAATTCTTAAAAAAAAAATCAAAAATGTAAAGTTATAAGGCCATCACTGCGTAATCACGTCGAGGGCCACTTCCTTTACTATAAACATGCTACGAGAAATCAATGGAAGCCATAAAGTCTTAGCGACAAGGCCGTTAGCCTCAGAAATTTGCCAAAACTGGCCGAAATCAAGATTTCAATCTCATTATCTCAGGAAAAAATTTGAAAATATAAAATTATAGGGATACAAATGCTAAGACACGTCAAAGGCGACCCTTTTAGAGGTTGAAATGATGAGAGAAATCAATAGAAGCCATGAATTCATAAACAGGATGCCAGGGCCTCAGAAATTTGTTAAAACGTGCCAAAATCCAGATTTCGACATAACATTCTTAGAAAAATATAAGAAATTATAAAGTTATAGGCCAACAAACTGCTCTAGCGCGTTGAGAACTACCTCCTATACAATAAAAGTGATATTCGCAATAATCAGACGCCATTAATTGTTAGCCAGAGAGCCATATGCCGCAAAAATCGAATAGATTGAAAATACGAAGTTAGACGTCAAAAACTGCTTAGACGCCTCAAATGTGACTTCTTTGGTTTTGAAAATGATAGAAGCAATGAATGAACGCTATGAAGTCTAAGCCAGAGAGACCTTAGCCTTAAAAATGGGCGAAAACTGGCAACAATCCAGATATTGACATCTCATTCTAAGAAAAAAATGTAATTATATCAAGTCATAAGCCAACAAACTTCTCAGGCGCGTCAAGGGCAACCTGGTTCGCAGTAGAAATCATGAAATTGATTGATAGATCATATGAACTCTTATCCAGAAAGCCATAGGCCTCAAAAATGTGCAAAAACTAGCAGAATTCCAGATTTTTACCTCATATTCTTAAAAAAAATAAGATATCATTAAGTTATAGGCTAATAAAAGGCTCAAGTACGTTGAAAGCGACCCCCTTAGAAAAAAAATTGATATCAACAATTATTGGAAGCTATGAATTCTTAACCACAGAGCCGTAGGCCTTGGGAGTACGCCAAAACTATCAAAAATTACGATTTCGATCTGACATTCAAAAAAAAAATTAAAAAATGTAAACTAATAGTGCAACAACTGCGTAGCCACGTCAAATGCAACTCTATTCACTGTGAACATACCGAGAGCAATTGATGGAAGCCATGAAGTCTTAGCCAGAGGGCTCTAAGCCTCAGAAATCGGCCAAAACTTGCCAAGATCAGGATTTCAACCTCATAATTTCAGAAAGATAATTGAATATATACTTTTATCAGGCCACATATGCTTAGGCACGTCGAAGGCGAACTTCGTAAAGGTTCTAATGATAAAAGCAATCAACAGAAGTCATGAAATCTTAGCCAGGGAGCCAGAGGCCGCAGAAATGTGTTAATACGAACCAAAATCAAAATATTGACCTCATATTATTTGAAAAAAATAAGAAATTATAAAGTTATGGGTGTGACGGGTGGGCTGACGGCCATCCGTCTAATAATAATTAACAAATAATAGATAGATAAATCAAAAGTTCAGAAGTAATATGTATTATTTGTATGTGATGAAGATTGGGCGTTATACAGCTGCACATCAGTATCACATTACATTAGCCGCACTAAGTCTTACTTTTTATAATATAACACGACGAGCAGATGTTTAGCGTGGTCAGCAGTTTTGACTGTGGGAAGAAAAGAGTTCCGTTGTAGACTGCGGAGGGATATTTTCTTATGCAGCAAGAAAAGAGTTCTCATGGGTAACGGCGGAGTGATATTTCCGAGGTAGAGGATGCAATCTCAGAAAAGAGTTAGTTACTATAGTTAAGCTAATTCGAATAGTCGTCTGCTCGCGCATAAATATTGTATCTCCTTTATTTTACCGCTATAATTATAGATCACTATAAGAATACAATTAACTTCGCTATTGCTAAATAAAAATATTGTATTTGTACCCATATGATTTATACTATCTTAGATTTGTAAAAGAGACTCTCAGGGCCTTTTCTGGGTACTCCCATATTTGGGGACGGCCAAAAAATAAATATCCATATAATTCGCATATAGTCATTCCTTCACTGAGCGACCCACACCCTATATAACATCCTATTAAATTTCTAGAGACGCTGAGATAGGCACGGTAAGTTCGGTTACGCAGTAAGTATATTAAGGTGTAAGCTCACACGTAACAGAAATTTTGGCGCCCAACGTGGTTTTCGCCCAGCGAAGTGAGGTGAGTGAAGTGAATTTTCGGGAATTTTAATGGTGAGTGCCTAGTCAACGCGGCAGGAAACTGTGAGACTGAGATTCTAAATTTTTTCTCCGATAAATAATTAGTGACCGGTATTGTGAGATAGCAAAGAAAGTGTACATATTGAAAACAATACATGGAAGATTTATGGAAAAATATTGAATTGAAATGATAATATGAAAAAATTGATAAGTTGACTTGTAAAATATTGAAAAAAAAGTGAGTTGAATTGAGAAATATTGAAGAATTAGTGAGTGATACCGTTAAATATTGATGAATTATTGGATTATACTGTGAAACATTGAAAAATTATAAAAAGTATTGAATTCAAATTGTAATATGGAAAAATAATTGAATTAAATTGTAGAATATTGAAGGAAAAGTGAACTGAACTGAGGTAGTAGTGAAGATTATTGAATTGAATTGTGAATTATCGAAGAAATATTGAAGATTATTGAAGATTATTGAATTGAATTGTGAATTATTGAAGAAATATTGAAGATTATTGAATTGAACTGTGAATTACTAAAGGAATATCGAAGATCATTAAATTGAATAGTGAAATACTGAAGATTATTGGAAAAGTATTGAATTGAATTGTGAAATACTGAAGAATATTGAATTGAATTGTGAATATTGAAGAAATACTGAGAAATATTGAAAATTTATAAAGAGGTGTTTAATTAATCGCCAAAAATCAGAGATTACTGGGAAACTGCCGAATGAACTGTAAAATTCTCTGAATCAGTGCAGCCGGTTCAAGTGTGGAAATTATACGTCAAAGCCGCCCCGCTAGCGCTAAGTGAGAATAAATACAAAAGTGAGTGAGAAAAAAAGAAGGAAGAAATAAAAAGCGGAATAAGGGATAAAAGGCAAGTTAACGAACAAAAAAAAGGGTGGAAAAGAAGAAAAGAAAATAGCGATCTGTAGTGCCGCTGAGGGGAAAAGCCGTTACCAGGAGTCGGATACGACAGCAGTCTAAGAGGAAATCAAGGTCAACAGGCGGGACTGCTGATAGCAGTATCATTATTCGTCGTGGTGTCTATGTAAGTAGTAAAAATTGAGTCCTTTAACGGTGATAACAGATTGGACCAGCGGCAGTACTGGACTAACTGGCGGTTAGATAATCCGAGTGACTCCCCGTCTGGCTCCGTAAGCTCGAAAGAATCGGTTGAAGACTATTCGTACGAAACTGACATAAAACCTATCGGGGAATTAGTAGACATTTTTGAAAAAAGTCGGGAAAAAACTCATAGTAATTCATTAACTAATAGTAATCCGAATTGCCCTGGTACGTCCTCAGGCGCAATAACGGTAAGAACAATGGCGGAGACTGAAGAGGCTCTTAAAAAGGATAATATTGTTAATGCGGCACATACCGGTTTTTACGGAAGAGGGTATTGTGGAATCATTCATTGATGCTATCGAGTACAGTGCGACGCGGTTGAAGCCTGATGATGATCCAGTATTTATTTTTGAATTGTCGACGCGATTCGAAAGATTGGCCTTAAGTATTATGCATACATTTTTAAGGAAGGTGACGAACGTCAATCAAGTAATTGAGAAACTGCGTCAAAATTTCGGCAGGACGGAAATATTTCATGCGGTAATACATCGACTAGCGGGAATGATTCAAGAGGATAACGAAAGTGTAACAAAATTTGGTGCGCGATTTGAGAGTATAAAAGGGGAGGCTGAGAATAAAATAAGCAGAAGTGGATTAACAGTAGAGCAGAAAGATTATCGAACTAAGGATTTGAATGCGACGGTGCTGGAAACTTTCATTAACGGACTATACGAGAAATTATCGTTTGCGGTCTCGAATAAGGAACCCAAAAATTTGGCGGACGTAATAAAGATTGCCATGGAAGCGGAGATACAGTATGAAAGGACGAATGCGGCGGAAAGAATGAGGGAAGGAAAACTTAAGTACTGGGAGCGGGAACATGCGAGAATAAGGCAGGTGACGCTCGAGGAAGGGGTGAGAGAGGAAGATAATCAAGGAGACACAAAAAATATTGATAAATTGAGACCCAGTGCGGAATTGACGTACAAGATTACTAATGAAAAGATTGCGGACAGTGGAGACAAGCAAAGTTGTTTCAGATGCGGGGAAGTTGGGCATTTTGCACGGAATTGCCCAATTCCAATATAAGGCAAGCAAAATACTTCGGCACTAACGAATCAACAGGAATTCCGAGGAAGAGTTCCACAGCAGCAAGAGCGGTATTATGTGCAAAATGATAGATACAAAGAAAGTGGAAGGTATAATTACAGAGGAAACAGTACTAATTGGCAGAATAATGGTAATTATGGACATGGGCAAAATGGCAACAATTATAATGGGTATCGAAACGGAAATAATTGTGGAAATCAATGGAGAAATTATGAAAATAATGGTTACTACGGCAGAGGCAGAGGTCAAGAAGTTCAAGGCAATTTTAACAGGCGGTGCAGTAATTATGGTAACTCAGATGCAATGGTGACACATTCATTCGAATCACAGCGGCTTAGAAACAGTTTGCCTGGTAATTATGACAATAGATGGGATGGATCACGAGGAGCTAATCAGCAGAACCGGGGAAATCTGATGTCCAACAGGGGCCCGAACGCACGGCCTTTAAACTAGGAAGGGCCGGTGCGATGACACGCTCCGTCGAAACGGCCAATTTAGAAGAAACGAGTAAGAAGCGGATAAATGAAGAGAAAGAAGAAAAATCTGTTAAATTAGTGGGTGCTGCACACATATATTTAAAACTAAGAGCTGATAAAGTACTTGGAGGAACAGGTATCTTGCTCATTGACACAGGCGCAGAGATAAATTTAGTACGACGAGACTCACTAGAATTAAGAACAAAAATTGATAATATGAAAAGAACGCTGATAAAAGGCATAACATCCGATGCTATAACTACTGTAGGTCAAGCTGAGCTGGAGACAGAGGGTCAACGGGTACTGTTTGATGTCGTGGGAGAGGAATTTAATATAAAAGAAGATGGTATATTGGGCCAGCCCTTCTTTTCGGTACAGAACTCGCAAATCGATTTTGGTAATAAAACAGTTTCAATTAATAATACGGAATACGACTCTTTGGAGGACATTATAAGAATTCCGAGAAGGTGTGAAAAATGATAGAAGTAAGAGTTATAAATAAGGTTTCGGAAGGATATATTCCTCGGTGTGATATTGCTCCAGGGATATATTTGGGTGAAGCTATAGTGTCAATCCATCAAGGAGCAGCGTGGATGTATGCATTTAACACCACGGAGAAAGAACATGATTTCGCGATACCGTACGTCGAAGCTGAATTTTTCGAGGAAATAACGGCTGAGGCAGAGGTTCATTTAAAATACGGAACAGAAGCAAGAAAATACAGCGGAGCGAGCAGAGCAGGTACTAAATTCAATAACGATAACACATCTAGATAAAGAAGAGCTAAATACAGTGCGACAAAACATTGAATATGAGCCAAGAGTTTACACATTACCAGGCGAACGAGTGGAGGCAGCAAATGTTCCACCTCATCGGATAAGAACAAAGGACGATAACCCGATTAATATCAAGCAGTATCGCATGCCACATCATTTGAAGGACGTATTAAAAGATCGAATACAAGGAATGATTGATGCTGATATAATTGAACCATCGGATTCTGCGTACAGTTCGCCAGTATGGATCGCTCCTGAGAAACCAAAAGCCGACGGAACTAAAGATTGGAGGTTGGTAATCGATTTTCGAAGGTTAAACGGCAAAACAGTACCAAACTCGTATCCGTTGCCAGACATCCGAGATATTTTGGACCAAATTGGTGATGCTGTATATTTTTCTGTGTTTGATCTCGACTCAGGATTTTATCAGATACCATTGGTGGAGGAAGATCGACATAAAACGGCATTTTCAGTTCCGATGGGACATTATCAGTTTAAAAAGATGGCGATGGGTTTGAAAGATGGTCCACCGACGTTTTAAAGTACGATGGAAAATGAATTGTCCGGATTGCAGGGTGTAATATTATTTATTCATGTCGACGACGCAGTAATATATGCAAGAACATTAGAGGAGCATTGTCAAAAATATTTTCAATTTGTTGATAGACTTCAAAAAGTGGAATTAAGATTAAAGCCGGCAAAAGGTGAATTTTTACGGCGGAAAGTTGCGTATTTGTGACACATAATCAGCGCAGAAGAAGTAAAAATTTGAAAAATTTAAGAGACCAACGGACGAGAAAAAAGTACGGGAATTTCTTGGCCTTGCGGGATATTATAGAAGACTCATCCGGAATTTTGCAAACAAGGCAAAACCTTTAACCGATTTATTGAAAATAGACGCTATTTTCGCATGGGGTGAATCTCAAGAAAAATCATTTAAGATATTGAAAGAAGAATTGTGTGGGGATGAAATGTTGCAGTATCCAAACTTCGAATTACCGTTCATCGTTGCTACAGATGCGTCAGACTTTGCCTTGGGTGCGGTATTAAGCCAAGGCAAACTTGGAAAAGATAGAGCGATAAGTTATGTTTCTCGAGCTTTGTCAAAAAGAGAAAGAAATTACACGGTGACCAAGAAAGAACTATTGGCTATTATATATGCTGTCGACACGTTCAGACCGTATATTTTTGGTAAGAAATTTACGTTAGTTACCGACCATCAACCTTTACAGTGGCTCAAGTCTACTAAAAGCCCCGGTGAGCACATTCGGCGATGGGTAAATCGATTAGAAGAATATGAGTATGAAGTTATCCACCGACCAGGCAAGAGTAACACAAACGCAGATACTTTATCGCGAAATCCAGTGAGAAACGAAAACAGTGAACTATTGGCGATGGTGGAAGTAAATTTTGGCAAAAGAGAGAGAGAGGACACGTCAGTAACGCACTCATCAGCTGATCGAAGAGGGCAGAGAGGAAAGGTCAAGAATTCAAAGAAGAAATTAAGAAGAGCAGACGACCATCAAGATAATACATCATCGGGAGAATCTGATATCGAAATGATGACTGACAAGGGTACGAAGGGAAATGATAAGATGAGTCCAGTCGTGATTACTCAGAATCCGGGCCCGTCGGGTACGCAACAGGAAAAAGAAGTGCGACGAAGGGGACGTCCAAGGAAAAGTAAGTCGCGGCCCAAGAAGGTAGTACGAGTTCCCCTCAGTGACAGCGAGTCACCACGGGGAATGGCAAGTGATAGAAGTGGGGAGTATTACGTGCCGTCCGGATCAGCGTCAGAATCTGGAGCGGAGTCACAGATTGCCAACAGTTGTCCGCAATGAAACAAGTGTAAAGCAAAAATAGAAGAAAGAATACAGCAAGCGAAAGAAGATGAAAAAGCGGGGCAGGAAACAGAGAGACAACAGCGATTTAAAGAGAGCAAGATAACGGCAAAAGGAAAAATCAAGGCACCATCAGCTGTTAAGGAAAACGTGAAAAAGAAAATAGAGACGAAATAATTGAGGTGCAGAAGCCCAAGTTGACACAACACGAGTTGGAAGGAAATATAGAAGTACCGATGGAGCAAGAAAACACAGGACTTGAATACCAACAGAATTTCGATGAGGAAAATGACAATAATGGCAACGAACCATGGCGATTCCTGTTGTCGAAGGATTTTGAAGCAAGAAACACGCGTGTTAACGACTCTACAGATTTGGATTCAGATTCGGGGGACTAAGAAGCCGATGATGAATACTGATATTGTTTTGTCGCACGACTGTTTTGCCGTGAGAATATCGTCAAAAATTTCAATAATATAATGACAAGAAAAGTACAAAGTTTTGCAGTAAAACTTGAGTTGATTTTATTTAATGCATGGAGACCGAGCTGTTTCGTACAAAATTCGAATGTATAACTCACTTAAAAATTCCTAACTTAAAAATCTAGGTACAAATTTCATAAGAGAAAAGAGTGGGAAAAAGGGTGTACATTTTAACGGTAGTAACGAAAAGTTTGGAAGTGATTGATAATGCGGAAGGAAGAGAAGGGATAAGGGGCATTACGGAGAATGGGCCTGAGCGTGGGTGTAACATAAGCAAGACGAAAGAGACAGGGAATGACGTCACTAGACGTAGGAAATTTGGAAATGGCGAATGCCGGACTCAAGGGTCGCCAAGTATGGTAGGGTTTTAGAGAACAATAGGCAATAAAATTAAGAGGGTGAGCTTAAAAATACGAGAACAATATTTTCAAATAACTAACATACAATTTATAAAAAAAAGAGTCGACTAGAGGCTTAGGATGAAATGCTTTGTAACTCACAAACAAATATGTACAAAAAAAATGATTATATAAAATAAACCTAAGGCTCGTGAAAGATTTTACTGCCTTGAACATCTGCTAGCAACGTGTTAGAAAAAACAAAAATTCTTAAGAATAAAATTAAACATTTAGAAATATAACTAAAATATTTAAGTGTAAAAGTCCCAAGGGATTATTTAACGATGGGCAATAAATTTAAGAATTTAAATCTAACACAAAAATCGTATGTTTAAATTTAAGTAAATTTACAAAGTACATTAAAAAATAAATAAAAACAAGAAAGCATAACTTTATTAATTAGCGCTTGAACAGATATGCCAGAGACAGCGTTCGAAAAAATCTCCATGGATATTTATGGGCCACGAGAAGAGACGCGACGGGGTTATAAGTATATTTCAACTGTGCAGGATTTATTAACGAAATTCGGGATAGCAATTCTACTCAGACAGCAAGAAGCTGAAGATGTAGCAAAAGCGTTGGCAGGAAAAGTAATTTGCTTATTCGGGGCACCAAGAGCGATTCTGACGGATCAAGGAACAAATTTTATGAGTGATATGATACAGTGCTTATGCAATTTGTTTCGAATAAGACATTTAAATACAACAGCGTATCATCCGCAGTCTAATGGATCAATTGAGAGGAGCCACTACTCTCTTACGGAGTATCTGAGAGCTTTTATAGACAAATATCGAGAATGGGATGAATGGCTTGATTTTGCGATGTTTTCCTACAACACGGGAGTACACGAGGCAACAAAGTATACTCCACACGAACTCGTTTTTGGACGACCTGTGTCAGTGCCATCTGAATTTTCACGAGAAGGAGCGACAGGTGGGATATCGTATCATGATTACCTGAATGAATTGGTTGATACGCTGGAAATAACTCGTAAGTTAGCGAAAGAAAATTTAGAAAAAGCTAAGGAGAGATCAAAGAAATATTACGACAGAAACGCAAAGGAAAGAATTTTTGAAGTCGGCAACTGGGTGTGGCTGTTGAAAGAACCGAGAGCGGATAAAATGAAAGATCATTATGACGGCCCGTATGCAATAGTCAGAATATTTGACAACAAGAACGTCGAATTAATCGTAAAAGGGAGGAATCGTGTAGTTCATCAGGGTAAGATAAAACTTGCGCATATTGCTTCTGAGTCCGATTCAGCAGACCCACAGTTGGAGATGCAATAAGACAATAATGAAATTACTCTGTTGGCAGATAAATAAAGAAGAGAAAAAATGGAGTACGAAGAAGCAAAACGGCTGATGAACGAGGCAATAGATACGAACAGAAACGACGAGGTGACAGCAATAATAAGACGATACGGGTTGTCATACGTACCAGAATGGAGGGGAGGATACGCGCTCATTATAAGGGCACTGCTAAGGAAAAAGGAAGAGGCGGTGCAGGCTCTCATTGTGCAAAATGCGGATATAAATGGACCAAGTCACGCAAACTCCATACTTCTATTATGCAGAATCTTAAAATATTCAACCACAGAATCAGCATGGTTAATCCTTGCCCGGGGTGCAAATATCAATGCAGATAATGATGATAGTGGGAATCGACCGATTGATCAGCTCGTCATCGCTGTTGGACAGGAAATAGGAGCAAACAGGGCAGAACTGGTAGAAATAATGGAATACATGCTACAAAATGGAGTCGAGGTGGAGGCGAGAAATCGTGAAGGAGTCGCAGCTGTGCATCTGGACGTACGACAAGGGTATATCGAAATATTTGATTTGTTTACTGAACCTAATGTCAATATGGACATTGAAGATGAAAAAGGAAGAACACCATTATTCTACGCAGCGGAGTATGGACAATCGGAAAAAGTAAATGCATTATTAAAACAAGGGGCTAGAGTAAATCATAGGGATTGCAATGGAATGACACCACTGTTCATGATATTTAAGAAAATTCTAGCTCGCCGATGGAAGGAGACAATTTGTACAGTCCAGATCATATAAGGAAGATAGAAATAACGAAATGCTAATAAAATTTGGAGCCAATGTCAATCAGCAGACGACTGATGAAGGGGCAACACCGTTGCACCTAGCAGGAGCAAGAGGGTATGATGAGATTGTAACAATGCTGCTAGAAAATGGAGCAAATGTTAATCTAAAAGATAAAAAAGGAAGATACGTGGTACAATATTGCAGATATGCGCGGCAAGATGATGATTTGCCCGCAGGATACGGAAAAGAGCCGAATGAAATATCGTCAGTCACTGAGGGACACGTTAGTTGGACGCATTCGATAATAAGACAGTTCCTCATAAGAAAAAGAGTTATGGGAGATACGATAAACCAGGATTTGGAGCTGGAATTGTTGTACTTGAAGCAAAATGAAGCGGAGTATGAAGTAAAATGTAAGAAGGAAATGGAGGAAATGAAGGAAATTGTGTTAATACGTCAAAGGAAAAGAAAAGTGACACCTATCGACCTGTGGAAAGCATCAGCAGAAAGTATGAGGCGATTTATAAGACAGGGATTTTGTCCGAAAGCTTCAACTGAAAAGATCGGTTACTATAGGAATGACATGTTGGATAAAGTCGTGGCGGCAAGGTACAGGGAGAAGCTTATCAAACGGGCTATTCGAGTACTAAATAATGTGACGAGAAACAGCAAGATGCCGTTAGAAAAATTGCCAAAGTACATGCTGGATGAAATCGTTAGTAATATTAATAGTGAAGAGCTCATCAGGATGACACGCATGGACCAGTAATTTTAAATGTGGGAAAAGAAGTGAAAATAAAAAGAAATAGTCGTAAATACGTGAATTAGAAAAAAAAAATATAATAATGGAACATCATTACTGAATGTATTAATAGTTGCGTACGAAATTAATAAAGAATATAATTAACTTGAATTTCACCCTCTGATTTTTTTTTCTTCTCGTTGTAATAATAACAAGTAAAGCTAGAATGAAGAGAATGGGAGGAAGAATTTAAATATTTCATTGCATGAAAAGCCGGTACCGGTAACCTATTCTTCTACTTTTACTTTCTGCAGCTTTCTAATGCATGGTTTCATATTATATACTTGAAATTTCAATAAATTCTCTCTCCGACTCAAGAAATTAATCAATAAGTGATAATAAAAAATCTATAATAAAATTTGTAGTATTATTCAAGTTACGAATATAAATTACGAATGACTGTACATAATTCCACGGGATATTTCAATAAATTGAGTGGGGAATAAATAAGAGAAGGAATGTAAGTATAAATGAAGGATTCGTTTTATGCTAAAAAGCGCGGGGGTAAAAGGGGAGTAAAAGAAATATATAATTATAAAGATAAAATTACTACGAAGATAGATGCAAATGATAGTGGTAAGTAGTGATGATAATTAATTAGCTAGTATACGATTATTTGTGAACAGAGTAACGTTGCAGTCTGGTTATCCTCGGTACACATGGTTCCAGAATTGACGAGTGACGACAGTTCAATTCATATAGATAAAACATTTTTTTTTTTTTGTGTATGATTAGGTTAATCTGGAAAAGAGAAAATTAAATAACATACCGATCTTGCGGAATTTTACCTCCCTCACCATACAGGCTTAAGTTTCATCTCCTTTCTCCCCAGTTATCTTTTTCTCATTAGGTTTGGTTGGTTGTTGACGTCTCTCTTACTTTTCTCGTTCTTAAACCCATATTTTCCTCCCTTTCATTTGGAGTCAATGCGTGCCGGAAATAGGTGTTATTCGCACCTATAACGTGGACACATTAACAAATTAAGGTAGTGATTATATAGCTGAATAAAGAAAAAAAATGATATTGAAGTATAAGTTATAAATTACTCACATTATATTGGAAGAAGAATCAACCTTACAAATGAATGGGAAATGTACATAGTAGAATTATTTTAACTACAAATTTTAGTTGCTGTTGTGGATTAAACGCCTATAAACGCGGATAATCGTCAATAACAAATTCAATAAATCGGGTCAGAGAAAACTATATTTTTGGGATTGGCGAGTAAACCAAATCTTTTCCCTTGTTAAATTCACTATTTTTCTCGCAGCATGCGAACAGGTGCGATTGGGACGGTTATAGTAAGTAAAATGTTAATTAAGCAAATCGAGAAAAGTATAAACTATGAATCTTTTCGAAAAAAAAGAGGAGCAAGAAAAATATTATCATAAAACAATTAAATTTTATTAATAATAATAGGTAACGAGCTATGTACAATTTTTATCGTTATAAATAGACTCATTACAATGATCACTTTAAAAGCACACCAACATTATGTTTTTTTTGTTGTTTTGTTGTTACGCGTTAATATAAGAAAATATTGGTTAAATATAAGGGAATTCATCTGTTGGCAGAAAAAAAAGGAAATCCTTTCTTTTTAATACCCAAATTAGTCAAAAAAAAAAAATTTTTTTTTTCTCCTCCATGATTTCATGTCTACACTCACTAATATTCTAATAAGAGGAAAGTAGAATGAAGTTATAGAAAAAGGGAGTGCGAAAAAAAAGGAGGAGGAGGGAGAGAAAAAGGAAAAACTAGGCGGCTCTATCCAGTAGGTCCTGGATGTTGGTTAGAAGATTTCGAACTGGGCTCAGGTCACCTGAGTAGTGGTAGGGGTGGTGGCATTCCTCCAGGGCAATCTCGGCCCGAATCCACCGCCTTCTCCGCACCGCAACTACGCGATTGAGGGTGGTGAATAGGTCCTTGAGAATGACTGGAAGTTGTAACCCGGTGAGGCAGGATACGTCATCCAGGAAAGTCAAACCCACAATCGGCGGGTAGCGGGCACGGCACAGGTACCATAGGATATCCCTAAGCTGTTCAAGGACCTGAAAAAAAATAGAAATATTTAAAGGCATGTTCCAAAACTATATAGGAATAAACACAATACTTACACTTCGGAGAACATGAAGCACGCGATGGTTAAAATCTCGCATCGAAACAAAATCCGGCATATTTTTGTAATTGGTAAACTGACAAAAATAGAAGAGGATGGATCAAATTTTTTTTTGGTCATTTGAAAAAAGGGGATAATATAAATAGTCAATGGGAGACAAATTTTTAGGGAAAGAAAAAAGGAAGATAGAATTTTTTTTTCGCTTCTTTCTCCTTTTGAAAAAAAAACCATCAATTAAAGACATGTTAATCTTAAATTCATTAGAGAACTCTAAGCTGTTGTAGAATTGAAAATAAGGAAAATATATATTACCTTACAAGATGCCCAGATTTCAAAATATCGTAACACAAGTTGTATCGCTGAAATGGCCTTATGAGTTAAACACAATACTGGCACTAAAAACACATTTATTTTCCTTTATACAATGGGGAAAACTTGATCGCACCAACTGGTATCACTGAAGCACTGAGCAAGGACGTTTGAAGATCAGATTTATTCTTTAATTGGTTGAAATGAATAATTTTTCTTTATATATACATATATTGTAAATTGATAATCACAATAAATGCAATAGTAAGACTTGTTGCTGGCAGAGTTGTGAGTTCGATCTGAATAAAGTCAAAGGAATTTGGAAATAGGATATGGATACAATAGATAAGGAAATCATGCAGTGGAAGATGAAGTTAAATAAAATAACGCAGAGAAATAATGAAATGATTAGCTATATTGCTTTGGATTTGCACGTTTCCATTAAACTTCTTACCTTAACTTTCGGATATATATGTATATAGGTATATAATAAGAAGATGAGTTCATCTAAATAGCCTTCGATAATCAATCAACTATAATTAAATAATTAACCAACAAAATAATGGAAAATACTCCTTATTTAATCCGAAAAGTTACAAGAAATTGATTTTATATATATATATATATATATATATATATATATATATATATATATATATATATATATATATATATATATATATATATATATATATATATATATATATATATATATATTTTCGGTAGTGGGAATAATTAGGATAAAAAAAAGGGGAGGAAATATGTATAATTAGTATTTATTTCATTCAAATTTCATTTTATAAAATAAAATGGAAGAATAGAGCACACATGGTAGTAAATTGATATCAAAATAGATAAATTTTAAACTAGGTAACACAAAAAAAATAATAATAATATTAAACTGATGCAGTTATTTTCTGTACAGCAGAAAAAAAGGGGGGTAATAATTCAATTCTAACAGTTATGATGAAATCATCGCACGTGTTTAAATTTATAATTTTTTTCTATATATGCAAGAAATAATATAATCATCTAAACCAAGATCCCAACAACGGAATTGAGGCGAAAAAAAAAATGTGTATAAATATCTATAATCCAAATAGCACAGTTCGATGATATTCACAAAGCAAAGAAATTATATTATCGAAAATAATAATATTTGTTTAAAAAGCTTGAGAGGTGACGACAAAAGAGTAAGTCGCAAATAGTAGTAATTTTAAAAACTAATGTCAATAAACATTTTACAGACAAAAAAAAATCAAAAATCCTTAACCTTAAAATTTATATATATACTTAGGAATAAATTTTTGTACTATTAGCGAATATTGATTATTAAATTGTAGTCCAAAAAAAAGAGAGGAAATAATAAAAAAAAAAAAAAGAAAAATTAATTAAGAGAATAAATAAAAGACTTTAGTATAAAATTATGAATTTTAGTTGACTCAAGACTGTTCTTCATTATTATTAATAATTACTCCATTCAATTTGAAGATTTAGTCTAATGGTAATATTTTTTTTTATATATAAAAGTCGTCCCCACTACCTTGTTTTGAATCCAGCAGGTAAAGTAAATCATGAAATAAGATACAATCTATTCCTTCTTAATGGTTTAAATACGTACATCGTAATACAATATCAGCTAAGTTGAACGTTACTTGGAAATAAAACGTTAGAGATTTATAGGAATATATAAATAAAAATAGTAATAGAGTGAAGGTTGGGCTGAATATACCTATTAAATTAATTGAACTATTCAATATATGTTAGTCACAGTAAGGAAAGAGATCGAGTTAGAATAAATAATATAAAATATCGAGTGTGATTATCTTGAATGCACGAAGAAAAAAAAAGAAGAAAACTACGAAAATGTTGGGGAGAAATAAATCTATAAAGATCAAAGAGGTCTTTTCGCCACAAATGAAAAGAAAAATTTAGTAGATTATGATGGAAATAAAATTTTGTGATGGTTATAGACTCATTCAATTGGAGTAAAAAGGACCTCCTTGAGGAAAGTTTAAAGAAATGACGGTAATAGGAAAATTTTGAATATAGAACAAAGGAGGAATCAATTATAAATAATTAAATAGGAAATAACGGGAGGCAAGATAAATCAGTCGGGTACATTAAAACAAATTTGGCTAGTATTAATTGATTATGATTTATTTATTAATTAAACAATAGTTAATATCTAAATGTAACAACTGTTGTTACACTAATGTTATTTTAGTGAAGTAAGCCAAAATGTAGTGTTAAAATAGTAAAAAGGAAATAAATTTCCTTGAGCCTTAGTATTAAATTATTATTATCAATTAATTACGCTTAAAAATTAACGATCGATGCGAAAAAAAATTAATTAATTATTTGATTTACGATAAGTTACATTTTAACTCAGACGCTACACTCTTGTCAACGTTATTGACGATAATTATAAAATAAATGGCAGAAATATTTAAATGAAAAAAAAAAAAAAAGATAATAATATTAATAATTGCGTTTGAAAGGTTTTAAATTTTTTTTTAATAAAAAAAAATTTTTTTTCTGAAATTTTTTTTTTAAGATAGTATTCGTTTAGCTGACATTAATGATAATAATGACACTCAGGCCGTCCTATCTAGCAGATCTTGGATCTTGTATAATAGATCCCAGATGGGGGTTAGATCACCCCCGTAGTAGTACGGTCTATTGTACTCCTCCATCGAAATTTGGGCAGGAGCATAGCGGATGGTCCGGAGTTCATTTATGCGCTCCAGATGATCGTATAGATTGGACAGGATGGCAAGGGGATGGAAGCCGGTAAGCTGCTCGATTTCGTCTATTAAATCCAGGGCCACCAGAGCGGTAGAAAGTGACCCCGACATCGGACCTCCAGAATTACTACGAGTCGTCGATTGATCTAAAATATCAAAAAGAGGTGTATTAGGGGATAAATTCTGTATAAAAAAAAAAAGAGGAAAAAAAAAAAGCATGAAAACACTTACATGTCGTGGAGAGTGTAGCACGCGGTGGTTGAAAAACCGCATACCCATAAGAACCGGCATGATAGACTATATGAAAAAGAGAAAAATGCAATTTTGTTGGTTCCTAGTTCAAAAAAAAAAGAAAGAGGAAAAGAAAAAAAAATGATAATAAAAAAAAAAACATTGGAAAATGTAATTCTTTTATTTTGAGTTTTGGAAAGTAGTTACGAAAAAAAAAAAAAAAAATGTTTTTCTTTTTAACTTTAAAAATAATTTTGTCAAAAAAAAAGAAGGGGGGGGGGGTATTTTAAATACATTTTTTTCTAAGGAATTCATTGTATTTTAAAAATTTTAATTGCCGTCAAAAAAAAAAGGGGAGGGGGAAGGAAAACATGTGATTTTATTAGAAACAAAAAGTGAGGAGAGCCAGAACTCGAATTAAGTAATTCTTTTGACTTTGAATTTTAACCCTGAGAGTTTTGAATAAAAAAAAAAAGAAGAAAACAAAAATATACACGATCAAGGTGATAAAGATCTAAATATTGAGTTGTAATTGTTACCTTGTATAGAGAAGAATTCCTTTTTTTTTTCCTTCAGAGCTGGTACCTCGCATTCACCTCTTGTATTTTATGCTGCACTTTTAGGGGGCACAGAAAAATTGCACTTGAAGCATAGTTCCAGTATTTCACTCCAAATAAAAAAAAAACGACGACAGAATACGAGAGGAATTTTTTTTTTAATGCAGTGGCAATGAGAGTCAAAGCTCGAATGAAGTCATTTTTCTGACTTCGGAATGTAGTAATATTTCGGAAAAGATAATAGGACCATTTAAAAGAGTTTGAGTCTCGATCATAAGACCTTGAACGAGCAAATGTAATGAAGAAAAATATTTTATTGAATATTACTTATTCAAATGTGTTATAAAAAAAAATAAATTTTTCTTCTCTCTTTCCCCTTGATCTTGATAGTAATAGGGTCTTATAAAATCACAAATTTTTAAAAATTATAATTACTATTAATTAACTTGGAGACTGAGAATTTAGAGTTGAACGTTTTATGTTAATAAATCCTTCTTCCTAATAATACATCTTGAAATACCTTATTTATAATCTTATTTATGTAAGAAACAAAAAAAAAGAGACGAACCGGGTTATTTCTAGCTGCCAAGATTGTTATCAAGTACAAATTTTTTTAACACCATTACGATATGAAGCTATCCAATTTAGTAATTAGAAATTTTCGTTAAATAATAATTTGGTCATTGGAAAATTTTAAGTATTATCACTTGTAAATGTGCCCATGAAGGATATAAGAAATTTCTTTTTAAAGGCATTTTTATCCTAGAGCAGGTACAATATTTCTATTCTTTTTTTATTATTTTTATGCTGTATAAAAAAAAGGGGGAAGTTTCTAGTTACGTTTCCATTTAAGCATTTTAGAAAAAATTATAGTTCATATTTTTTTTTATCTCTCTCTTTCTCTCGTTAACCAACATTTCATTACCTATCATTATTATTAACAGGCATAAGAGAGTAAAAATAATAATAATAAATGGGAAGTTGAGTCGGGGAGAGGTATTTTTTTTTCTTATTATTTTATTTTTTTTTTTTTCAAACTGACTCATAATTAAAAAGGGCGAACCGTTAAAAATAATTAAAATCATTTTTAGATTGAAATTAAGTACATTACAGTTTTAAAATAAAAATGATCACTGTCGCGAGAAACTTTTCAAATATTTTATTTTTGAGGTAGTTATATTTTTTTTTAACGAAGTAGAATTTCAACATGAATAAGAATTTTCAAGCAAATGACAAATAATAAGATTGAATACTTGAATGCTATTGAGTTAGAATTAATTATTTGATGAGTATATTGTAATTATTATATCGAAAAAATTCGAGTGAAAAAGTTAAGAAAAATAATGAGTGCATACTTTTGGGATTCCGACAGTGTCGGAATCTAATTCAAATAGATATTTTTTTCTCTTTCAGACTAACTATAAATAATACTGATTTAAAATTAATAACCTCATAATTATCTTATAATTATTGCATTCTACAATTCCGAAATAAAAAGTTAATATAAATAATGAGCTGCTTCCCGATTTTAAGCAGTGAAAAATTTTAACTCAACCGAAACTTTTTTAACAAACCAGAAACGATATGATTGAACTCTGGGTGCATTTTGACTCATAATCGATTTCATTATAATTATCTTATAGTCATAATATTCTAGGGCTTGGAGTTGAAAAGTTAGGGAATGATAAGAATCACCTGCTTTTGGGTTTCGGGCGACGTAGGACGTAATTGAAAATTTTTTTTACAAACTATGAATCTTGAGAGTAATTTTTTTTTTTTTGATACTTATAAGTCAATAATTACTTACCGTTTAGTTATGTTAATAGTTATCACATCCTAAAAACCTTAGAGAAAAGTTAAGGAAAAACAGCGAGTGTCCGTGTTGGATTAAAAAAAAAAAAATTTTTTTTTTTTTCCTCTGAAACGCATTTTCTTTTAACCTTACAGATTTTTATTTTGCAAGGAAAGTAGAAAATATGTATAAGGATCTTATCTGATCGATTGCGTCTAATACAGCGAGATGGGAAATCGAGGCCCTGGAAAACACAAAAAAAAAAAGAAGAGTTGAAATTTTTACTTTTGTCTTACTCTCTATGTTATCTTATTTTTATTTTCTTTCGAAACTTACTGTTCGCTAAAAATCTTATTGACTGCAATAACTTCAAGGTCAGATGACAAATGATGCAAACCTTGGAACTCGGTAGTTCGACGAGGTGTAGCCCCCGGTTGTAGTGTTTGAGCATTGAAAAATAACCGCGTTCGAATGACTGACCAGGATAATTCATACTGCTGACCGGGAGAAAGGCACGAACGAATAAGTTGGTCGACCTGGTCACACAAGAAAACACCCCGTTGCGGAGGATGTCGATCGTAAGTTAGGGTTCGGAGATAAATGAAAACACGGAGAATGATCTGGAGAGTATATAAAATAATAAATATGTAGTAGAAGCTAGGTTTCATTGTACTTAAGATAAATCACCATGTTAGGAAAAACAGAAAAAATAAAAATATAACTTACGTCGACAGGGACAAATTGCTCGCAACATTGTTCAAGAGTAAGGGGTTAATCCATGTTAACATTTTTGTTTAACTTTCATCAGCGTATTAGAACAATTAACTTGGTAGAACGAATGATTGCAATGGTAAAAGACATGGAGAGCAGGCAAAGATATCGCGAAAACCGCAGCATCAGCTCAGGAGGCTAATAGCAACGGACGGATTGTCGAGACGCACACGTGCGAATAGAGAATTGAAAAAGAGAAATTAATATCCAGATAAAATTTTTTTTTCTCCGAAGGAAAAAATCGAGTAAAGTTACACAAAAACTCATAAAATTTTAAGAATAGTAATGTAGCATTAAAGATCGTATTTTATAGTTATGAAAAAATTACGTGAAAATTTCGGGAGGAAATCAGGATGGTTTTTTTTATATATTTCTTTTGCCTAAATCATTTTTCCATGAAAAAAAAACATAGACATTAGTAAACTGTATGATTTTTTTTTCTCTCTCCTCTCCCCAGACCAGAAATAATAATTCGAGCAAGTTACTCATATAACTATTTCTTGGTTTTGGTCTAATAAAATTTTAACTTACAGATAATTTATCAATGGAAAAAAGACGAGAGGAATTGGTTGTTAGATTTCGGGAGGAAATAAAATAATTTAAAACGACTATAGAATTTTTTTTTACTTGGAGCGAATTTTTTTTTATTTTTCTCACACTTTTTATTTTTGTACGTACATTAGATGTTTTCTTAGGTAGTAAATACGCATACATGTAAATTGTGGGTAGCACACTTTTAAAAAAAAAAAAAAATCTATAAATTTTTCTGGAAAAATGATGAAATCATGAATTTTTGTTAAAATTTTTTTTTAATTAAGAGAAACCACTATTAAATTTTAAACCGAAAGGGTTTTATTGATAATTGGGAGAACCAATTTGGCGAAAGCAATAGTTTCATTGAACTAGGTCAGGAATATCGTAAAGGGTACAACAAGGATACTTACTTATAAAATACACTGTTAGTAGGAATAAAATAATGTCGGGCGTTGATGACAAAAGTGGTATTTGTAACATTTAAAATCAGGACGTTGAATCAGAGGGATTGATTCCATTAAGTAAAGAGAAACCAGGTTCATGCGGACTTCAAATTTTGTTTCTTCCTCTATTCGTTTTCCCCTCCCCCCCCCCTTCTGCTGCCCTTTCCAAAGTTATTTAAAGAGCATTTGAATGAGAAAAAAGGGGTAATGAATTTTGAGATAGATAATAAAATACAATAAAATTTGGGATAAATAATATAATATAATATAATAAAGTAATAAATAAATTTTAGATAATAGGATAAATCAATGGAATTATGCACGGTCTCAATTAATGATAATAATTAGCTTCGCTAGATAACAGAGGGTGAAAATGATAAGTTAATAATAAATTAATTGTGACAAGTATATATATTGAATCGCGAAGTGTAGAAACCTTGCTAATTTACAAAAGATTTGTTTGAATATAGGATGGGGCGCAGGAACGAAATGGTACCGCTCGCTATAATCCTATTGGCTCAACCCCTACAGGCACTATTGGGGTACGATTGCGGAGGCATATCTATGAACGTCACTACCATATCGGCAAATAAGGTAGGCGAGTGTGACATATCGTTGAAAAATCCAGAGGAAAAGGAGGTATCGCTTCAATTACTCCAGTTAGCAGAGTTAGGCAATACGAAAGTATTTGAATGTCGAGTGGAAATAAATCGAGTGGTAACATATTGTGGGAAGTGGTACCATGCATTTGTGGTGATAAACGGAAGAAGAGAATACATTTTGGAATAAGAATATGGATATTGCAAGAGGCTACATGAAACTGGCAGTCTGAAGATGGGCTATAATGCAGAATTGGAGGGATTAACAAGAAACACAACGCACTATAGGACGATCATGTTAGCAGGAACTACTACGGTGGATGGAAAATGTGCAGAAACGCAATATAGTGATCCATTTGGCACCTGGGATAACGTAATTGTAGAGGCGACCGTTAGGATAACGGTCAGGAATTACTTTGCCACAGTGGAGCGTACAAGCAATAGGGTAGTTCTTAGCGGTGGAGCAAGATGCGACTGGGCTGAAGGAGGGTGCATAGATCAGACAGGAAGTAACACATTTTGGGAAGTCATAAGAGAAGAATCATGTCAAACAACGAGTCATATAATTTTGTACGAAGGACCTGGTACGTTATTGTTCGGAGAAAAAGGAGAACCGAAAATCTATACAATCAATACAGAAGAGATAACATTTGCTCTAGCGAAAAAGATGGAAAAAAAATATGTGGGTACACTTTGATACAAACAGAACATCCTAAATTATTAATTAAGGTACTCAAACCCGGGGAAGAAGCAACGAAAGCAAAATCAATCTCGACGCAGAATCTTGATATATTTACATACATAAATTCGAAATTTGTGTATGTAGAAAAACACATTAAACGGCAGATGAGATCCCTTTATGGAGATATATTGACGCACAATTGCGAAGTTGAACGACAGGTAATATTGAACGCACTGATGTTGTCAGGATTGAAGTCGGAGGAATTCGCTTATGCGATAATGAAAGGGCCAGGGTACTACGCAATAGTTGCAGGAGAAATCATTTACGTTATCAAGTGTATACCAGTAGATGTCCAGTTAAGGAAAGTAGAAGAATGTTATCAGGAGTTATCGGTGACTTATCAAAATCAGAGCTGGTTTGTCACCGCTAGATCAAGAATGTTGATTAAACAAGGTACTATTGTAGACTGCAACCAGTTACTATCGGTTGGATACGAGGTGGATGGGACATGGATTATTTTGAGGCCCGGATTCGAAGACACGAAAGAACCATAAATTTTAAAGCCAACGACCATACCAACTTGGGATTATGAGGATACAAGGTATTTAACAACAAGTGGGATATATACGGAAAAAGATTTGGAAAAATTGAGGAATAGGATAATGCTACCAATAGAAACCTCAGTTTTGGTTAACACTATAGTAAGAGGGGCAACGGGTCGCACAATTGTCGGTAGCACAGGAATATCAATGTCACAGTTTATGGATGAATCTATTATAGAAAGTTATGCAAAGAAACAATGGGATAAATTTTGGGGAGGATTTTTAATGTTCGGAACAGCAAGCGCGGGCCTGATAGGCATAATGATAAGTATAAAAATGCTGAAAATAATAATCGACACAGTAGTACATGGGTACATTTTGCATCGAGCATACGGCTGGAGTTTGTACTTAGTGGGTGCAGTTTTATCATCAGTAACGCATTTATTGTTACAGTTAGCAGAAGAACCGTTGAGAAGCAAGAAAAAGAAAAGGTCAAAGGAACGTAAAAATCGAAGGAAGACGGTTTCAGAAACCGCAAATTAAAATAAGCGGGTGAAAAAAAATGAGAGAGAAATTAATTTAGGGATCGGTTATTTTATTTTAAAATTTCTTTTCTGTCTCACACAAAAAAAAAAAAAAAAAAAAAATAAGCAAAAAAAAGGGGGGGAAGGGTGATTATGATTTTAAATTTGATGGTTACGGTGCCACGGTAAGGACGGGAGAAGGGACTACAGGAAGGATGATAAGACTGGACAATAAACGGGGATTGTATTCGGAGGATATCGGGGAGTATAAGGTCTTTTCGCACGAGTGGAAGATAATAACATTCATAGACATTTATGAGGAAGAGGCTGAGAGGGAACGGTTAGCGAAGAGATGCGACGAGTTGAAGGAACATGTAAAGAGCAAGGAGCACCTCATGGAATTAGAAAAACGAGTTAATCCAGTAAAAACCCAGGTGGAGGAGAGTAACGATTGGTGTAAGTTGAAAACAGTGGAATCAACGCCCGAACTAATGAGTTATTATGAGGTAATATCAAAATTCGTGGGGGGTAATAGTAGTTTAGCATAAACAAAGGGTAACGAAGTCATACTCAAACTCCAAGAGGAATTCATCATTGGAAAAGGGAATGAAGGAGCCGGGATCGACTTGGATCAGTTTGAAGGGGAGTTGGAAGTGCACGAGTCTGGTAGTAGAAGAGTGTTTTTCGCCTCTTTCATGGTAGCTGACGGCCAGATTTACAATGGGATATTGCCGGTGTCAGATTTTCAGCGTGCCATCGACGTCATTTTGGAAGACAGTAAGGGGATTGAACTTCCTACTGGAATGGATTCGGACGGGATAAAAACATTGCTAGCGATTATAGATGCAGAAGTATGGGTTTATAACAAAAAAATCATATACATTTGGAAAGTACCGTTGATGCTGAAACCAAAACATAGATTGATCAAACACTACCCATTTCCCGCCATGCTGTCAGCAGCGTCAAGGTACGGGATGATCATAATGCCAAATACACCATACACATCTATAGAGGAAGGCGAATATGTACCACTTACGGAAAACGACATAAGTAAAAGTAAGGTAATCGGTAATCGATTATTTGGGGTGGGAAGAGTTGTTGCATATGAAATGGGAGACGGAAAAGTGTGTGAAGCAAGGCTGTATGCAGGGAAGAACGTCGATATTAACGAGTGTGAATTGAGGGTGTTCAAGTTGGAAAAGACAAATTGGATAAAGTTATGCAATACAAATGCTTGACTGTTTGTTGCAAGGGGCGATGATTTGGTAAAAGTTAGCTGTGCGAAAAATAAGACCGAGGAATTGATAGTGAACGGAACGGGAGTTATGTGGATGCGGGAAGAGTGTGAGGGAGTAACGGGCGAAATATTTTGGACTCCAACTCGAGAGGTACATGCTGTGGCCAAGATTATGGATAGAGAACTCGGTCGGCCAGAGATTGGGAAAGAGTTATAAGAGATACTGGAAGGAACTCATATTCTTCCTGACGAATTAATGGTCGCGGTAGGACAAATGCAGGGTAATGGGGCCACCATGGAAAAAGGAGGTGTTAAGTTCGCAGAGGTGAGGCAGGAGCTGCTTCATATGGTAGAGATTGAGGGAATACGAGCTGGAATTGTGGAGATCAAGACCTTGACCGTGTACTTCTGTGTGTGGACTGGGCGTCGTAATATTTTTGATTTCATGTGGATGGTGCTCAAGATTATACATAAAACGGATTATACAGAAGCGTTGAGAGCGATACCTTTCACAATAAAAGCGACATCAGCATTTAATGGACGATTGAATTCTTAGCCAAAGCTCTTTAGGCCTTGAAATCAGGCCAAAACTATAAATAATTACGATTTAGATCTGACATTCTTAGAAAAAAATTCAAAACGTAAATTTAAACGTTCACGGCTGCTTAGACACGTCATGAAAACCTCCCATCACTATGAACATGCTACAAGAAATTGATAGGAGTTATGAAGTCTTAGCCAAGAGGATCATAAGCCACAGAACTGGGCTAAAGATCGCCAAAATCAAGATTTAAATCTCATTATCTTAGAAACAAATTTGAAAATATAAAATTATAGGGCCACAAATGCTTAGGCACGTCGAAGGCGACCTACTTAGAAAATCAAATAATAAAAAAATCACTAGAAGCCATAAATTCTTAGACAGGGAGCCATAGCTATCAGAAATGTGCCAAATCTGGCCGAAATCGAGATTCCGACATCATATTCATGAGAAAAAAATAAGAAATTATAACGTCATAGGCAAACAAATTGATCAGGTGCGTTCCAAGCGAAAACCTTTACATTAGAAATGATATCATCAGGTAATAGACGCCATTAATCGTCAGCCAGAGTGCCGCAGGACATAAAAATCGGCCTAAATTGTCGAAAACTTAGATTTCGAGCTGATATTTTTTGAAAAAAATTTGAAAATGTAAAGTTATAGGACCACAACTGCTCAGCCACGTCAAGGTCAACTGCCTTAACAGTAAACATGATAAGAGTAGTCAATGGAAGCCATGATGTCTTACCCAGAAGGCCATAAGCCTTAGAACAGGGACAAAACTTGACAAAATCAAGATTATGACCTTATATTCTTAGAAAAAAATACGAAATTATATAGTTATGGGCCAGAAAACAGCTCAGGAGCGTTAAGAGCGACCCTCTTCACAATAGAAGTAATGTTAGCAATAATCGGACGCTACAAATTCTCAGCCAGGGAGCCACAGGCCACAGAAATATGTTAATACCAGCCAAAATCCAGATTTCGACTTCATATCTTAGAAAAAAATAAGAAATTATAAAGTTTTAGGCTAGTGAACTGCTCAGGCGCGTTAAGAGTAACCCTCTATACAATAGAAGTGATATTAGCAATACTCGGACGCCATTTATTGTAAGCCATAGAGCCATAGACCTCAAAAATTGGCAAAACCGGCGATAATCAAGATATTGTCCTCATGTTTACAGAAAAAAATGCTGATATATGAAGTTAGACAGCAACAACAGCCCAGACGCCCTAAGGATAACTTCTTACGTTTCGAAAATAAGAGAATCAATCAATGGAAGCTAATAAGTCTTAGCCAGAAAGACATCAGCTTTAAAAATGGGCCAAAATCGGCAAAAATCCAGATTTTGACGTCTTATCCTATGAAAAAAATGTGAATATATAAAGTCATACGTTAACAAACATCTCAGGCGCGTCAAAGGCGTCCCTCTTTGCAGTAGGAATAATAAGATTGATAAATGAAAGCTATGAAGTCGGCCAGAGAGCCATAGGCCTCAAAAATAAGCGAAAACCAGCAGAAATCTAGATTTTTACCTCATAGTCCTAGAAAGAAATGAGATATCATTTTGTTATAGGCTGATAAACTGGTCAGGCACGTTGAAAGTGACCCCCTTTCGAATAAAAATGATGTCAGCATTTAATGAAAGGTATGAATTATTAGCTACAAAGCCGTAGGCCTTGGACATAGGCCAAAATTATCAAAAACGATTTCAAGCTGACATTCTAAGAAAATAATTTTAAAAAGTAAACTTATAAGGCTCCAACTGCGTAACCACGTCAAGAGCCACATTCTCCACTATAAACATGCTTAGTGCAGATAATGGAAGCAATGATGTCTTAGCGAGACGGCCAGACTCCTCAGAAATTGGCAAAAACTGGCCAAAATCTGGATTTCAACCTCATTATCTTAGAAAGATATTCGAAAATGAATAATTATCTGGCCTCAAATGCTTAAGTACGTCAAGGGCGACCCTCTTAGAGGGAGACATGATCAAAACAATCAGTGGAACCATGATTTCATAGCCAGGGAGCCATAGGTCTCAAAAATGGTCCAAAACTGACCAATATCCAGAGTTCGACCTCTTATTCTTAAAAAAAAAAATTAAGAAATTATCAAGTGATTGGCCAAAAAACTGCTCAGGCACGTGAAAAGCAAAATAGAAAAGATATCAGCAATTCATTCAA
This sequence comes from Microplitis demolitor, assembly GCF_026212275.2. Lineage (NCBI taxonomy): Eukaryota > Metazoa > Arthropoda > Insecta > Hymenoptera > Braconidae > Microplitis > Microplitis demolitor. The sequence continues at coordinate 9,602,151 of NC_068552.1, read as the reverse complement.
GCTATAAATTCTTAGCCAGGAAGATGCAGGCTTTGTAACTATGCCAAAACTTTAAAAAATTACGATTTTAATCTCACATTCTTAGAAAAGAATCCAAAAATGTAAAGTTATAGGGCCAAAACTGCGTAGCCATGTCAAGGGCCACTTCCTTCACATCGGACATGCTAAGAGCAGATGATGGAAGCCATAAAGTCTTAGCCAGAGGGCCAGAAGCCTCAAAAATTTGCAAAAACTGGCCAAAATAAGGATTTCAACATCATTATCTCAGGAAAAAATTTGAAAATATAAAATTTTAGGGATACAAATGCTAAGGCACGACAAAGGCAACCCCCTTAGAGGTTGGAATGATGAGAGGAATTAATAGAAGCCCTGAATTCATAAACCGGATGCCAGAGGCCTCAGAAATGTGTTCATACCTGCCAAAATCCAGATTTCGACATCATATTCTTAGAAAAAAAATAAGAAATTATACAGTTTTAGGCGAAAAAACTTCTTAGGGGTTTTGAAATCAATCCCCTATACAATAAAAGTGATATTAGCAATAATCGGACGCCATTAATTGTTAGCCAAAGAGCCATAGGCCTCAAAAATTGGCTAAAACCGGAAAAAAACCAGATTTTGATCTCATGTTTATAGAAAAAAATGTAGTTATATGAAGTGAGATGACAACAACTGCCCAGACGCCACAAGAGTGACTTCTTTCAGTTTGAAAATAATAGAAGCAATTAATAAAAGCTATGAAGTCCTAGCTAAAGGGTCATTAGTCCTAAAAATGGGCAAATACCGGCAGATATTCAGATTTTGACATCTAATTCTAAGAAAAAAATGTGAATATATGAAGTCATAAGCCAAGAAAGTTCTCAGGCACGTCAAGGGTGACACCTTTTGCAGTAAAATTGATATGATTAATTAATGGGAGCTATGAAGTCGTAGCCAGAGAGCCAAAGTACCCAAATATGTGCAAAAACTAGCAGAAATCTAGATATTTCCTACGTAGACTTAGTAAAAAATAAGATATCATTTTACTATAGGATTATAAACTGCTCAGGCACGTTGAAAGTGACCGCCTTTCGAATAAAAATGATATCAGCAATTATTGGAAGCTATGAATTATAAGCTACAGAGCCGTAGGCTTTGGGCATAGGCCACAATTATTAAAAATCACGATATCGAGCTGACATTCTTAGAAAAAAATTAAAAAATTAAAACTCATAGGGCCACAAATGCGTAGCCATGTCAAAAACCATTTTCTCCGCTATGAACATACTAAGAGCAGATAATGATAGCCATGATGTCTCAGCCAGAGTGCCAAAAGCCTTAAAAATTGGCACAAACTGGCCAAAATCAGGATTTCAACATCACTATCTTAGAAAAATATTTGAAAATATAAAATTATCGGGTCACAAATGCTTAGGATCGTCAAGAGCAACCGCCTTAGAGGTTCGAATGATGCAAGCAATCAGTAAAAGCATTAATTTCATAGCCAGGGAGCCGTAGGCCTCAGAATTGTGCCAAAACGGGCCAAAATCATGAATTCGACCGCTTGTTTTTAAAAAAATTGAGAAATTATAAAGTTATGGACCCAAAAACTGCTGAGGCGCGTTGCAGGCCACGCTCTTTACAATCAAAAAAAAATCAACAATAAATAGACGCCATAAATTCGTAGTCAGAAAGCCATATGCATTAAAAATGGGCCAAAACTTTCCAAAATTGAGATTTTAAAATGATTTTCTTAAAAACAAATTCGAAAATGTAGAGTTGTAGGTTCACAACTGCTTAGACACGTCAAAAAAACCTCCCGTCACTGTAGACATGCTAAGACAAATTAAAGAAAGCTATAAAGACTTATACAGAGGGCCATAAGCTTCAGAAATTGGCAAAAACTGGACAAAATCAGGATTTCAACTTCATCATCTTAAAATGATATTTAAAAATATAAAATTATCGGGCCACAAATGCTTCGGCACGTCAAGGACGGCCTCTTTATTGGTTTAAACGATAAAAGCAATTAGTAAAAGCGATAGTTTAATAGCCGGGTACCCATAGGCCTCAGAAATGTGCCGAATTGGGCCAAAAACCAGAGTTCGACCTCTTATTTTTGAAAAAATATTGAGAAATTATAAAGTAATGGGCCAAAAAACTGCTTAGGCACGTTCCAAGCACAATAAAGAAGATATCAGCAATTGATTGACGCTATAAATTCTTAGCCAGAAAGCTGCAGGCCTCAAAACTATGCCAAAACTTTCAAACATTACGATTTTGATCTGACATTCTTAGAAAAAAAATCCAAAAATTTAAGGTTATAGGGCCACAACGGCGTAGCCACGTTAAGGGCAACTCCTTCCACTATAAACGTGCTGAGAGCAATGAATTAAAGCTATTAAGTTACAGCCAAAGTGCCATAAGCCTCAGAAATCGGCCAAAACTGGCAAAAATCAGGATTTCAACCTCATTATCATAGACAGTTATTTAAAAATATAAAATTATCGGGACTAAAATGCTTAAGCACGTCGAAGGTGACCCCCTCAGGCGTTCGAATGATAGAAGTAATTAATTTAAGCCATTAATTCTTAGCCAGGGAGCCAGAGGCCTCAGCAATATGTTAATACGCGCCAAAATCCAGATTTCCATCTCATATTCTTAAAAAAAAAAATAAGAAATTATAAAGTTATAGGCCAGTGAACTTTTTAAGCGCGTTCAGAACGACCCCCTGTACAATAAAAGTGATGTTCGCAATAATCAGACGCCATTAATTGTTAGCCAGAGAGCCATAGGCTGCGAAAATTGGCCAAAACCGGAAAAAATCCAGATTTTGTTTTCATGTTTATAGAAAAAATGTGGGTACATAAAGTTAGACGGCAACAACTGCTTAGACGCCTCAAGGGTGACTTTTGTCGTTTTAAAAATCATTGAAGCAATTAATGAATGCTATTAAGTCTTAGCCAGAAAGACATTAGCCTTAAAAATTCACCAAAACCGGTAAAAATCCAGATTTTGTCCTTATGTTTATAGAAAAAATGTGGGTACATAAAGTTAGACGGCAACAACTGCTTAGACGCCTCAAGGGTGACTACTTCGGTTTTGAAAATGATAGAAGCAATGAATGAACGCTATGAAGTCTAAACCAGAGAGACCTTAGCCTTCAAAATGCGCGAATACTGGCAACAAGCCAGATATTGACATCTCATTCTAAGAAAAAAATGTAATTAAATGAAGTCATAAGCGAACAAACTTTTCAGGCGCTTCAAGAGCAACCCTGTTTGCAGTAGAAATGATGAAATTAATTAATAGACGCTATTAACTTTTAGCCAGAAAGCCATAGGCTTCAAAAATGAGTAAAAACCAGCAGAAATCCAGATTTTTACCTCATATTCTTAGATAAAAATGAGGTATCATTAAGTTATAGGCTAATAAACTGTTCAGGCGCGTTGAATGTGATCCTCTTTTGAATAAAAATGATATCAGCAATTGTTGGAAGCTATGAATTATTAGTCACAGGGCCGTAGGCCTTGAACATAGGCCAAAACTATCAGAAATGACGATTTCGAGCTGACAATCCGTGCTGCTAGAACGTGCGATATTTTTACCCCTTCCCGAGCGCCGTGCGCGCTATGTACACACGCAATTTTGTCGATCAGTGTGTCAGGAAACTGAAAGAAGCCGAGCAAAACCGAGCACTGTAGACAAGCGGAGGAGAAATATTGTCCCCACCATGCGTCGTTTCGTACCCGCTCAGAGTTGCGTATTCAAATCCGCACTCGAATTTGATTTTTTTTTTTTATTATTTTTTAACGTAATAAATTTTCAAATATTTATTTTTTCGAATTTTTCAATTAACTGATAATTAAAAATTTTTTGAACAAACTTAAATGGCTGTAAAATGGATAAATAAATTTTAAAACATAATCCTTTCATAATATCTTTATTTAATAATAAATTTCAGATTATTAATTGTAATTTTAATAAATAATTATTATTCAAAGTCATTTATTATTGATATTAGTTATTAGTGTTAATTGTTACTCAAAGTTTCGAATACGATTTTGATATAAGCTGTTGCACCTACTTGATATATTGGTGCTGTGGACGTGCGGTAATGTTTTTGTTTCAGGAGCTTCGAGTCCGTGGGTTCACAACCGCGACTGAGACGAATATTTTTTTTTGAAACTAATTAATAATTAATTATTTTTTAATTATCTTAAATTTATTCTTACAAAACAAGCTTATTAATATTATTTAAATCAATAACAAAACGCGATTTTTAGACTTTATTTATCGCTTTTTATCAATTTTATGCTACAATGTTATATTATTTAAAATTATTATATACTATTTATAATAATTATTAGACTTAATTCTTACTTAAAGCCTAAAATACGATTTTTATATTACCTCACGTCTTATAACACGAGCGAATGGACGCGTGCAATCCTTTTAGCCTCACGTTTGCCGAATCGCGTGTTCAATTCTGCGGCTGGATCAGGTTTTTTTTTTTTTTTAAACTTACACATATTGTTTATTTTATTATGTGTATTTTTATTCGTATTATTTAGATTTTAATGTTTTCATAATATGAAATTAAAATTTCCGCATGTATTAAGCAGCGCGCGAAAGTTTTCCCCGACACTGATGCTGATCAACAATCGACGTTTCGTTTGTTTGCGCGCCAAAGGTCCATGCAGTCTCAAAACCGTTGCTTCGCGGAATTTGACGATGGTATACGCCATTTATTTATGATGTTCTCATTGGTCCGCTCTATGTGTATTCCTAAGCTGTTAGTGTTTGTAATGTATCTGTGAGTTGAATCGTAGGCTTTCAATGTTGCGATGGTCAGTTCTCAGTGAGCATTTAACCCGTTAGTAACTGGTGGATCCAGTGAATTTCAGCAATTTCCTCAAGTAATTAAATAAGTATTCAATTATTTTTTTTATCTATTGAATAATTTTATTAAACATTATTAGTTTAATTTATTATTCATATAATTTTTTTTTTACGTTCGGTCGTACTTTTGGCCTCGCGTTCGCCATGCCGCGTGTTCAATTCCACGGCAGTGTCATATATTTTTTTTTCTTCTTTATTCGATTTTTTTTTATCAGCGTAGCATCGGTGTTATCTAGTCATTTTTAAAACATGGATTTACCAGAGCCTTCTGCTAAAAAATCCAAAGGAAACTCGAGAAAAAAAAATTTCAACACTAATGACTAGAAGAAAATCCAGAGTGGAAAAAATGGGTGACAGATGTCCCAAAGATCCGACTAGGTTTTTTTGTCTCATCTGTAATCAAGACTATTCTTGTGGAAATTTTGAAATAAAACGGCACGCCAAAACTGATTCACACCTAAAAAATTTGCGTGTTTCGAATCTCAGTGCTGATTCACCAAGCGATGCCAATTCATCTTCACCTGAACTGGATTTTAATGATCGTGTTAAAGCAGCTGAAATTCGATTTGCGACTTTTATAGGTGAAGAAAATCTACCCTTGTCAATCGCTGGAGACTTGTTTCATTTATTCCAGTTCATTGGTCAAGAACCTGCTGTTTTACAGAACATGAGTGCGAGTAGAACCAAAGTTACTGCAATTATCAACAACGTCGTCAGCGTTAAACAAACACAAGAAGTCGTAGAAGTTCTCCAAAAATCTAAGTTTTCGGCTTATGTTGACGAGACTACTGATAACACAAACGACAAACGGATGACGTTGATGACTCGCTATGTTGATCCAGATTCTTTGATGATAAGGACTAAGTTAAGACAATTAATTCACGTTGATGCCACCGACTGTTGCGCTACGAAACTTCTTGAGGAATTTACAAATGGTTTGGAACAAAATAAAATTCCCCTGGATAATTTAATTGGACTTGCTTGTGATAATGCACCAGTCATGGTTGGTATAAATAATTCATTCCAGAAGCATTCGACCAAACGTCTTCCACATCTTTTGACAATACCATATATATGTCATTCTTTAGCGCTCATTGCTGGAGACGCTTGCAAAGATGCGATTCCAGCTGAAATCGATGAAATTATCTCAGGAATTCCGAACTTCGTCAATGGTAGTCCTAAACGTTTAGCTGAATTTGCTATTCTTCAGGAGGGTTTTAATCAAGAATCTAAACTTTTGCGATTTGCTCCGACAAGGTGTTTGTCTCGTCAAATCGCAATTTCTAGGATTTTGGATAATTTGGACGCGATGCTTTCTTATTTGACTGAACAATCTCTTATGAATAATGTTGCAGTTGCAACAAAATTGCTTAGTATCATGGGTAATCCCGTGACAAAAGCATATCTGCTTTTTTTAAAATTTTGCACTCGACTCTTTGGAAAAGATGAATGCACAGTTTCAATCCAGTGAAATATAAGTCCATAAATTACAACCTTCTTCGAAGAAATTGTTTGTTGAAGTACTTCAAAGGTTCATGAAACCAGATTTATTGGATCCTACAATCTTTAAGGCTATAAACATCGACTTCAAATCCCTTGAGAAACACCGTGATGAGTCTGAAGTTGATGTTAGAACCGATTGCGAAGATTATTTAGGGAGCCAATTAGAATTGGGAAATCCTGGATCAGTCATTAATGAAGTTCGCTCCCAATGTAAAAGAATTTTTGAAACAGCTGCGGAACAAATTCACCTACGGTTACCATTTAACGACACATTTTTGTATGATCTGACAGTTTTTTTGAGACAAATAGCTCTCCTTGATTCTGATAGGGAATCATCGATTTCTCGATTACAGAACATCTGTACTACACTTGCGATTCCAGAAGAGAATCTTCAGGAAAAATGGCGTTCTTTATACACTATCAGTGCAAGTCTAAAAGATCGATGGTGCCAATTGTCATTTGATGACATGTGGGGAGAAATTCGCACCTTTACGTCTTCAGTTGGTACTGTACAGTTTCCAACTTTGCGGGTTTTATTGAGTATCATAAAAGCCCTTCCTCATTCAAATGCTCCAGCAGGAAGGGCTTTTTCTATGATAAGTTTTTTCGACTCTGCCAGTTTTTTCGACTCTGGATAACTATTATTTTGATTATTTATTCGCGTCTATTAATCAAATTTAAATTATTTTATTATCATATTAATCGTTGACTTTTTTTCAGCTTTTTCCACTGTAAAGAACTATTATTTTCATTCTTTATTCGCATGTATTCATCAAATTTGAATTATTTTATTTTAATATTAATTATCGACTTTTTTTCAGCTTTTTCCATTGTGAAAAATTTTTATTTCAAATTTTGATTTGGATTATTACTCGTCCATAAATAAAACTGAAATTACTTTATATATTCTTTTATAAAGTTAGAGCTTTGAGCTCCGATATATCATGAGTATTAAGTGCAATCTTTAAAGCTTTGATTAATTTATTCATTATAAGAAGTTAGAGCCTTCAGCTCTGCTTCCACCTGAATCTAGTCTGATTTATAAAGCTTTAATTAATTAATTTATTTATTTGAAGAAGAAGTTAGAGTCTTCAGCTCTTCTTCCACCTGACTCTTGTCTAGTTTTTTAAGCTTTAATTACTTTATTTATTTGAAGAAGAAATTAGAGCCTTCAGCTTTACTTCTGACAATCGATTCTAGTCTGCTATTCAAAGCTTTAATCATTTTCTTATGTTTTAAGAAAGCAACAGCTTTAAGCTATGCAATTTAATATAAATTTTATTATCATTAAAAAAAATTGTTAACGTTCTTTGAATTTTCGAATTTATATTATGGTTAATAGGCCTCTGGAGGACCCACCGAAAAAAAAAATGGGAACGCATCACGATACACAGTACCTCATGGGTGATGTGGACATCTGTGTCATTGAAATTATAAAATCAAAGAAAAAAAAAATCGAATTAAAAAAAAAAATCTGATCTAGCCGCGGAATCGAACACGCGATTCTGCGAACGTGAGGCTAAAAGGATTGCACGCGTCCATTTGCCCGTGTTAAAAGTTCAAGACGTGAGGTAATATAAAAATCGTATTTTAGACTTTAAGTAAGAATTAAGTCTAATAATTATTATAAATAATATATAATTATTTAAAATAATATAACATTATTAATAATACTAAATTAATCATTAGAATTAGTTGTAGTGTCACAATATTTAAATATCGCGGCAGTCTCACATCAGGTCGGTGAGCAACAGATGGTAGCACACGCTGCTCACACGTCTCTACACTCATTAATTTTATGATTATTTTTTTTAAATGTAAGATTTTATTTTAATTATTACGCTACTTGTACTTAATTGATTGATTAGGTGAAAACTGCGCTGAAGGCAGCAAAATGTACTGATCCTGTTGATGTTACAAGTATATTTTACAAGGCTGCGAGATAATTATTTATTTTATTTATATGCTTGTAGTTATTGTGGTTGGTCGGTGCATGCGCGGCGACGCAACAGTTGTCATCAACAAATTTATTATATTATAAATGAAATTTATAATTATCATGCATAAATTATTAATTGGTTTGGCAATTTAAATTACTGTTAATTATTAATATGAGGAGTAATTGGGCATTTGACGGCGGGAATTGGCGAAGTTACACAATTGACATCGGGTACGTTATCGTTGATATTATTTGAAATTAACATGCGACAGAGATAGTTCTCCATTGGGCTAAACTGAGATGCAGATATAAAATATGGCCGGTCGAGAGGCCGGCATGAAACTCACGTGTTGCCATGGTCAGACGTGGATAAACATTTGTACGGGCAAGGTGTGCTGCTGCATAATAAAATTTATTTCCAATCGCTATTCACGTTACTGTACAAATAGTAATTAAAAATTGCCATCGAAGTCGGCATTGTTATTTTCGAAGAGGGATAATTAATTTCTTGAATTTATTGATAATAAGAATAACGATGGAGCCTGTTCGCCGGTTATTCTACAACGATGACTGTAAGTACCTCTGGTAAATTCATTGGCGTGTAACTTTGCTTTCCCGCGTTGGTGGCCATTTGCAACCGTGCGAATATCACGTAGATGGCAATTATTTATCGGTAGATGTGTACAAGCATATAACGAACTGAGTAATAATCGAGCCCAGTGGATGATTAAATTTTAATCGCAAATATTTATTATTATTTGAACAGCGAATATTTATTTTTGGGAAAATATTTTGCTATTATTATTATTTTATGTCACGTGATGACAATCATATGCGACTGGGTTTCGATAGTCTTATATATATATATATATATATATACATTACACAGCGCTGAGTATTAATTTCAGTTATTAAGTATTATTCATTTGCGTATTGAGTGTTAATAATTTGAGTTACTAATTATTATTTAACTGCATATTGGTTATGAGTTATTATTATTTTGCGTATTGATTATTATCAATTTGAGTTATCAATTATTATTTAACTGCATATTGGTTATGAATTATTAGTAATTTGCGCATTGACTATTATCAATTTGAGTTATTAATTATTAGTTAGTTAAATATTGATTATGAATTGTTATTAATTTGCGTATTGAGTGTTAATAATTTGAGTTTTTATTTATTATTTAATTGAATATTGGGTATAAATTATTATTAATTTTCGTATTGAGTGTTAATAATTTGAGTTATTAATTATTATTTAACTGCATATTGGTTATGAGTTATTATTATTTTGCGTATTGATTATTAAGTTGAGTTATTATTTATTATTTAACTGAATATTGATTATGAATTATTATTAATTTGCGTATTGATTATTATTAATTTGAGTTATTAATTATTGTTAATTTGAGTTATTATTATATTTAATTTGAGTCTGAATCATCAAGTTATTATTTAATTATCACGTGAGAGTAATCAAGGTATAAATACCAGTCATAATTATTGTACCCAATAGGTGGCATTTATTTTATTCTTTGCGGCTAAAATAATATTATTTTGAAATACCGTAAATCCACCAGTGGAATTTACTGGGAATTTGTACTGGAAATAATTTAGCTATTTCTTTTTTTTATATTCGTGTGCGAGTGAACTATTAATTATCCACAGAGATATATATTTTTTTCAACACATTTAGTGTTTACGCGGTATTGTTATTATTTGAATTTTTATATGCGCATACCATTATTATTATTTTGTAAGTGATTTACTATTATTTTTTGAACATTATTTATGTGAGTATGCGATATATGTGACTGATCAAGTTATTAATCAATGGATAATTACAAACAAGTGGCCATCAACCCGGTATTTATTTAACTTTATTATTTTAGTTACTGCTATCTTTTCTTGCTATCCACATTCCTAAATCTAAAATCGCTATCCTGTTATTTATTTTAATTTCATTTTCATTTTTCTCCGTTGTGATTTGCGAGTTATTTTTGTTCATGGGGCACACGAACTGGCGCCCAACTAGGTTTTCTAACCCAGCCTGAGCAGAGCAGCTAGTCCAGAGAGATTCAGGATATCTCCAGGTGGGACATTTGTTTTCTGGGTTTATTTTATTTTCAGTTTTCGACCAACGGAGAGCCATAACGGCTATTGAGCGCCAACCACACTCCGCTGTGGGACGCGTAAAATAGTAGAGAACGTTATAGTAGTAGCATAAAAATGATAAAAAGCGGTCTATAAAGTCTAAGAATCGCGTTTTGTTATTGATTTAAATAATATTAATAAGCTTTTTTTGTAGGGATTAATTTAAGATAATTAAAAAATAATTAATTATTAATTAGTTTAAAAAAAAAAAAATTGTCTCAGTCGCGGTTGTGAACTCACGGACTCGAAGCTCCTAAAACAAAAACATTACCGCACGTCCTCAGCACCAATATATCAAGTAGGTGCAACAGCTTATATCAAAATCGTATTTGAAATTTTAAGTAACAATTAACACTAATAACTAATATTAATAAAAAATGACTTTTAATAATAATTATTAATTAAAATTACAATTAATAATCTAAAATTTATTATTAAATAAATTATAATGAGAGGATTATGTTTTAACATTCATTTATCCATTTTACAGCCATTTAAATTTGTTCAAAAAATTTTAAATTATCCGTTAATTGAAAAATTTGAATAAAAAAATATTAAAAAATTTATTACGTTAAAAAAAAATAAAAAAAAAAAAAATCAAATTCGAGTGTGGATTTGAACACGCAACTCTGAGCGGGTATGAAACGACGCATGGGGGGGGGGAAATATTTCTCCTCCGCTTGTCTACAGCACTCGATTTCTCTCGGCTTCTTTCGGTTTTCCGACAAACCGATAAACGAAATTGCGTGTGTGCACCGCGCGCACGGCGCTCGGGAAAGGGTACAAATATCTCACGTTTTGGCAGCACTGCTGACAATCTTAAAAAAAAATTTTTAAATGTAAACTTTTAAGGCTCCGACTGCGTAACCACATCAAGGGACACATTCTCTTCTATGAACATGCTTAGAGCAGATAATGGAAAACATGTAGTCTTAGCCAGACGGCCAGAGGCCTTAGAAGTTGCCAAAAACTGGTCAAAAGAAGGATTTCAACCTCATTATCTTAGAAAAATATTTGAAAATCTAAAATTATCTGGCCTCAATGCTCAAGGGCGACCATCTCAGAGGTTGACGTGATCAAAGCAATCAGTGGAAGCCATGATTTCATAGCCAGGGAGCCATAGGCCTTAGAAATGTGCTAAAACGGGCCAAAATCGAGAGTTCGACCTATTAATCTTAAAAAATATAACGTATACTTAGCTGAAATTTCGCGATGGAGACGCGGAGTAGCCTAATATAGCGTATGCGGTCGCCTACGTGTGATACTGGATAAAATTAATTATAATAAACGATATTAAGTAATGATAAATACCGAGATCAATTTAAAATAAAATAATAAATTTAAATAATTTTTAAATTATAGATAATAAATAAATGTTGTCGTGCCTGGACCAACTCCTCAGGCTGGGTTAGTGCACGCAGGCGCCAGACCGTTTATCCCAAAGCGGACAAAATTTATTCAGGGGGAATTTACGAGGGAAAATCCGAGCAAATGACTTGTGACGAAGCGGATAAACACTCGAGAGAAATAGAATCAATAATGAACAAGAAAAATAGTAAATATATGATAAATAATTACGTACAAGTAATGAATAAGAACAGGAAAAATAAAATGAAACAGTAGGAAAAGATCCAGACGAAAGTGAATATTAAATTTTTCCCGACAGCTGTTGGTTTCCGAGTTTTAATTACTAAACAATTGAAAAATAATAATACTTTACAATCTTTAATTTTGCTAAGTTAATAACAACAATAATACCTGGTGATTGCCAATAATATGATCACAATAAATTATGTAAGCTTAATAGATAAAAAAAAATAAATATAATTTCACTTAATTAAATATCTTGATTTAATATTAAGTAATTGAAATAATGATTCAATTATTAGATTTTCAAACATAAGAATAATAAAAAATATAATCTTTGTTTATTTCCTTTAAAAACTTATCTCTCAACACTTGTGAGAGAGAGAAAGATACGGAATTTATCCTCACTCACACTCAAAATAATGAATTTTTCTGTATTAAAGAAATTTACAATTCTAAAATAAAAATTTCAATAATAATTTTAGACCGCTGGGGTGAACAAATAAATCAAAAGTGAAAGAAGTAAAGTTACTCAATTATTTAAAATGATAATAAATATAAATAATAATTCTTGATATTTTTTCTACAAATATTTCGAGTGAGAACAAAAAATAATTTTTAATACTTTGGGGAATTTTCACCCAACTGATGATGTCAGTACTTGAGAAATTCGCTTAAGTACTATATATGCACTATAGATATATATACCTTCATATATATCTATTACTACCGGCTACGTATATCAACGTTGCATCTGCGTCATATATACATATGTATATATATATATATATATATATATATATATATATATATATATATATATATATATATCTGGATTTATTTAAAAATATAACAAGAGAATTATCCAATAATAATTAACAATAATTATTTATAATAAATACCATGTATCATTCAGTAATCAATTATTAATTAATTCATTTTCCTCGCCGCGGTGAACAACAACTACCGGGGGAGGTTATCATGTGAAAATTTATGCCGTGAAAAAAATCAAAAGTACTTACTCAAAATTAATAACTTCCGATGATCAAATCCAGTCGATCAAAATTTAACAATGAAATGCTGATATTAACAGCAACTGTAATATTTAGCAAAAGAATTTAAGTACTAAGACGCAATTATACACAATGCTACTGAGAACAGCGTCCGTACACAATCACTCGCCGTATCTTTCTCTCTCTCACAAGTGTTGAGAGATAAGTTTTTAAAGGAAATAAACAAAGATTATATTTTTTATTATTCTTATGTTTGAAAATCTAATAATTAAATAATTATTTCAATTACTTAATATTAAATCAAGATATTTAATTAAGTGAAATTATATTTATTTTTTTTTATCTATTAAGCTTACATAATTTATTGTGATCATATTATTGGCAATCACCAGGTATTATTGTTGTTATTAACTTAGCAAAATTAAAGATTGTAAAGTATTATTATTTTTCAATTGTTTAGTAATTAAAACTCGGAAACCAACAGCTGTCGGGAAAAATTTAATATTCACTTTCGTCTGGATCTTTTCCTACTGTTTCATTTTATTTTTCCTGTTCTTATTCATTACTTGTACGTAATTATTTATCATATATTTACTATTTTTCTTGTTCATTATTGATTCTATTTCTCTCGAGTGTTTATCCGCTTCGTCACAAGTCACTTGCTCGGATTTTCCCTCGTAAATTCCCCCTGAATAAATTTTGTCCGTTTTGGGATAAACGGTCTGGCGCCTGCGTGCACTAACCCAGCCTGAGGAGCTGGTCCAAGCACGAAAACATTTATTTATTATCTATAATTTAAAAATTATTTAAATTTATTATTTTATTTTGAATTGATCTCAGTATTTATCATTACTCAATATCGTTTATTATTATTTATTATTATTGAATATCACGCGTGGGCGACCGCATTCGCTACATTAGGCTGTTCCGCGTCTCCGTCGCGAAATTTCAGCTAAGTATACGTTATATGGCGCCCAACGTGGGGCCAGGGGGTCATTAATTTAAAGTTTAAATTTTTGAGTGAATAATAGAGTCACGGGATTTTCCACGGAGGAGTGATCGAGTGTATAAATTATTTCTTTCCGCGGAGTTGACATATGTTTAAGTCGTTTAACATATTGTGTTCTTTCTTGTATATATTTGTATTTTTGGTATAATATTTATTTACTGATTTTATGGAATCGTGGCAAGAAATTTTCGCGGAATCGGACAGTTTAATCGGTTTGATGTCGTTATTACGGTTACGCGGTGGCGCCAGTGGTAATATAGACGATGAAGACACCGAGTGGTAACGCTCATCGTATTTTTCAATTCATCGGAATGACGAATTATTAAACCATCGATCGAACGCAAATTTTTTGCGAGTTTCAGCTACACACACGGCTGGAATTGCTGCTTTGAGTGAGTCTAGCCAACTAACCAATGCGACTGACCCTGGGCTTAGGGTTCGGGGACGCGAGGACGCGATTCGGATGAACCAGGTAGACAGATCTCAAACTTCGCAAGTTCCGTTGCCAGTGGCTGAACTTTTGCTGAACCAGATACCATATGACATACCGGCACTACGCATCATGAGCACTAGACGACGCAAAAATTCGTCACACATCACTGATCCGTCGCCAGAAAACAACAAACCCCAGTTCCGAGCAATAGCACCATAATATCTCGAATGTGAGCGCGTTCTTTGTGTTCTATCACTTGTAGAACTTCGATGATCATCTGAATTAGGTGATGATGACGAAAAACGATTATTCGATACTGACTGATAATGAAAATCGTGTTGATACCTAGGCAGATCATGGCAATGGTCTCGATCTTTATTTGGAATATCGTCAAATTGAACTCGAGACACCGGTGGATTTTCACAATAATCCGGCAACGCTGAAGTTCTGTTTAAACCACTATCGGGCGATGGAACTCGTATGTCAACATCCTCTGGTAGTCTTCTTATTAATCGAAGAAATTCTTGCTGCCTACCGTCTATCTTATCCTCCGACATTTTTAACGCCTGGACGAAAATCCTCTCCGTAACGTAAGCATTCATGTCACATGGTATCTGGTTCAGCAAAAGTTCAGCCACTGGCAACGGAACTTGCGAAGTTTGAGATCTGTCTACCTGGTTCATCCGAATCGCGTCCTCGCGTCCCCGAACCCTAAGCCCAGGGTCAGTCGCATTGGTTAGTTGGCTAGACTCACTCAAAGCAGCAATTCCAGCCGTGTGTGTAGCTGAAACTCGCAAAAAATTTGCGTTCGATCGATGGTTTAATAATTCGTCATTCCGATGAATTGAAAAATACGATGAGCGTTACCACTCGGTGTCTTCATCGTCTATATTACCACTGGCGCCACCGCGTAACCGTAATAACGACATCATACCGATTAAACTGTCCGATTCCGCGAAAATTTCTTGCTACGATTCCATAAAATCAGTAAATAAATATTATACCAAAAATACAAATATATACAAGAAAGAACACAATATGTTAAACGACTTAAACATATGTCAACTCCGCGGAAAGAAATAATTTATACACTCGATCACTCCTCCGTGGAAAATCCCGTGACTCTATTATTTACTCAAAAATTAAAACTTTAAATTATTGACCCCCTGGCCCCACGTTGGGCGCCATATAACGTAAACCGTTTTTATTTTCACGATGGAGACGTGAAACAAACCCGGAGTCGTATGTGGTGATCCAAGTGGATTAAAAAAAAAATGTAAATAACGATAATAATTATAACTAAAAATAGTAAATAATTATAAACAAATTAAAGGTGTGCCTGGACCAGCTCCTCAGGCTGGGTTAGTGAACGCGGGTGCTAGCCCGTTTTTACAAAACGGACAAAACCAATAACAATCAGGGGAGAGATCACGGGACAAAATCTTGAGCGAGAATGTCTGCACCAAGCGGAATAACAACCAAACAAATATATAATGGATAAAAATAATAATAAGGAATAATTACTACTAAATATATCCAGGAAACAAACAAATAAATATTGGCTATCACTGGGTTCCTTTTACGAAATTATTCAATTCAAAATATATTTAAATAATCTCAACAAATGGTTACAATAATAATCAATTCAATTCAAATAATATTATTAAATTATCCACTGGGGGAGAACCAAATTACAAATTACAAATTTTTAACCAATATAATTAATATAGAATGTAAACAAATAAAATAATACTAATCTTTTTCTTTAATATATATTATTTACTCTGGGGAGAGAAGGACGCGGTTACTCAATATACATTTGGCAACACTGGGTTGCATACCATTAAACTATAAAATAAATTTTTCCCAGAGAAATAATATTTTAAGTACTGTTGTAAGACAAGGAGCTACATACGCTATCCTTGTCTAATCTCCTAAGGAATTTACTCGACGAGTCTTCGTACATATGCACCAAAATGCCGTGACGGACGCCGAATATATTCAACTTATTATAACAATAACTCAGTTTCAATTATTTATCAACTAATTAGAGCGATCTACTCTACTGAAGGACCAGCGATAGCCGATGCAACAAATAACGATACAATTGACTTACCGGCGTTGATAACAATTTACTTCTGGAACTTTTGGAAAATACATATGACATGAAATATATATTTACTTCAGTATAACAAAATACTAATTATCCAAATTAAATGAATTTTAACTATTTAATAACTTTATTACGGCAACTGGCCCAGAAAAATTTACTCAAAAATGATCACGGACAACAACACGTCCTATTTCTCCAAAATCCCGGTTCTCTCTGACTATATCTTTCATTGATTTTTCCGAGGGAGGGTAATCACTCACGTGTTATCCTCCCTCATGACCTCGGACTTGAAATTATCAATTAAAATAAAACATATAAACTTGTCACATGACCTGAGTTATATCATAATAATAAATTGAATAAGATTACCTATCTAGAAACATAAACATAATCATTACTATCTCTTTCAAATAATAAAATAATAATTAATTTAGTGCACCATGGGGCTGGGTAAAAATATTGACTTTTATCCCCACTATATCGACTTACTCACCCTTCGGTCGATATTTTTATCTATAACATACGTGCACATGTGCTACTAACTGAAATGAAAATATCGATTAAGTACATAAATTCAAAATAATTGTCAAAACATATATAAAAACATAATAAACAATAATATCAATAAATCCATGATTAAATCATGGTAAAATAATGTATCAAAATAATATAAATATTTGAACAATAATAAATAATAATAAATAAATGCGCCTGATTTGAGCTAGGAGGTGTTGTCAAATTCACGGTGAGATGGAAAAGCGCGCGCAGCAATTCACATTTGAATCGCTACGTGACAAAATGAATTAAGAAATTATAAAGTTATGGGCCAAAAAACTGCTAAGGCACGTTATAACCACAATAGAAATTATATGAGCAATTGATTGATGCTATCAATTCTTAGCCAGAGAGCTGCAGGCCTTAAAACTATGCAAAAACTGTCAAAAATTACGATTTTGATCTGACATTCTTAGAAAAAAATTCAAAAATGTAAAGTTTTAGAGCCATAACTGCGTAGCCACGTAAACGGCCACATCCTTAACTATGATCATTCTACGAGAAATCAATGGGAGTCATTAAGTCTTAGCCAGAGGGCCAAAAGCCTCAGCAATGGGCCAAAACTTGTCAAAGTGAAAATTTCAACCTCATTATCTTAGTATAAAATATAAAAATCTAAAGTTATTAGGCCACAACTGCTTAAGCACGTTTTATGCGATCTCCTTAGAGGTTTGAACGATGAAAAGAATCAACAGAAAGCATGGATTCATACCTAGGGTGGCAAAGGCCTCAGAAATGTGTTAATACGTGCCAAAATCAAGAATTTGGCCTCATATTCTTAGAAAAAAATAAGAAATTGTAAGGTTATGATCCAACAAACTGCTCAGGCACGTTGAGACCATCCCCTTTTAGATTGGACAAGACATCAGCAATTGATTGATGCAATAAATTCATAGCCAGAGAGCTGCAGCTCTTGGAAATAGGCGAAAACTGTCAGTAATTACGATTAAGACCTGACATTCATATAAAAAAATTCGCAAAAGTAAATTTATAGGGCCACAACTGCGTAGATACGTCAACGGCCGCTTTTTTCACTACGAACATGCTACTCAAATTTAATGGGAGCCATGATGTTTTAGCCAGATGTCCAGAAGCCCAAAAATTGGTTAAAACTTGCCAAAATCAGGATTTCAACGTCATTAGCTTAGAAAGATATTTGAAATGATAAAATTATCTGGCCTAAAATGCTTAGGTTCTTCAAGGGCAACCCCCTTAGAGGGTGACATGATGAAAGCAATCAGTGGAAGCTATGATTTCACAGTCAGGGAGCCATAGGCCACAGAAATGTGCTAAAACGTGTCGAAATCCAGATTTTGACCTATTATTCTTAAAAAAAATTAAGAAATTATCAAGTGATGGGACAAAAAAACTGCTTAGGCACGTTGAAAGAACAATAGAAAAGTTATAAGCCATTAATTGACGCTATATATTCTTAGCCAGATAGCTTAGGCCTTAAAATTATTCCAAAACTTCCACAAATTACGATTTTGATCTCACATTTTTAGAAAAAAATTTAAAAATCTAAAGTTATAGGTCCACAACTGCGTAATTACGTCAAGGGTCACTTTCTTCCCTCCAAACATGATGTGAAAAATGAATTGGTAATAATTATTATTAATTTTTGATGATTATTACCATTATAATAATAATAATAGTAAGATTAATAATAATAACAACAATAATAATAATAATGGTTATACTAATCATAATAGTAATAATAATGATAATAATAATAATAATAATAATTATTATTATTATTATTATTATTATTATTATTATTATTATTATTATAATAATAATAATAATAATAATAATTATTATTATTATTATTATTATTATTATAATAATGATAATAATAACAATAATAATAATAATAACAATCATAATAATAATAATAATAATAATAATAATAATTATTATTATTATTATTATTATTATTATTATTATTATTATTATTATAATAACAATAATAATAATAATAATAATAATAATGATAGCGATGACTATAACAATAACAATAACTATAACAATAATTATGATATTAATTAGTTAACAATAGCCCGATGAGCCCGACTCAACGTGCCTGAGCAGTTTGTTGGCCTATAACCTGATAATTTCTATTTTTGTTTTAAGAAAATGAGGTCGAAATCTTAATTTTGGCACGTAATAACAAATTTCTGAGGCCTCTGGCATCCTGTTTATGAATTTATAGCTTCTTATGATATCTATCGTCATTCCAACCTCTAAGGGTGTCGCTTTTGACGTGTCTTAGCATTTGGATCCCTATAATTTTATATTTTCAAAGCTTTTCCTGAGATAATGAGATTGAAATCTTAATTTTGGCCAATTTCTGAGGCTATTGGCCTTGTGGCTAGGACTTTATGGCTTCCATTAATTTTTTGTAGCATGTTTGTAGTAAAGAGAGTGGCCCCTGACGTGGATACGCAGTTGTGGCCCTATAAATTTACATTTTTGAATTAGTTTTTTTTTTGTGAGATCAAAATCGTCATTATTAAAAGTTTTGGCATAGTCAATTAATTGCTAATATCTTTTCTATTGTGCTTTTAACAAGCCTGAGAAATTTTTTTCGCCAATTACTTTAGAATTTCTAAATTTTTTTTCAAAAAGCAGAGGTCGAACTCTGGTTTTTGGACCATGTCGGCACATTGCTAAGACTTATGGCTGTTTGGCTAATGAATTATGGCTTCTACTAATTGCTTTCATCGTTTAACCACTAAAGGGGTCGCCATTAACGTGCCGAAGCATTCGTAGCCCGATAATTTTATATTTTTAAATATTATTTTAAGATAATGGAGTTAAAATCCTGATTTTGGCCAGATTATTTCAATTTTCAACGCTTATGGCCCTCTATCTAAGACTTTATAGCTTCCTTTAATTTCTCTTAGCATGTCTACAGTCGCGGAACGTTTTTTTGACGTGTCTAAGCAGTTGTGAACCTACAACTCTACATTTTTTAATTTTTCTATAAGAATATCATTTCAAAATCTAAATTTTGAAAAGTTTTAGCCTATTTTTTAAGCCTATGGCTTTCTGGCTATGAATTTCGGCGTCCATTTATTGCTGATATCTTTTTGATTGTGGAGAGGGTCGCATTCGACGCGCCTGAGCAGTATTTCGGCCCATAACTTTATAATATCTCAATTTTTTCTAAGAATAAGTGGTCGAACTCAAGCTATTGGCCCGTTTTGGCACAATACTGAGGCCTATGGCTCCCTGGCTATAAAATTAGAACTTCTACTGATTGCTTGCATTATTTGAACCTCTAAAGGAGTTGCTCTTGACGATCCTAAGCATTTGTGACCCGATTATTTTATATTTTCAAATATTTTTCTAAGATAGTGATGGTAAAATCCTGATTTTGGCCAGTTTGTGCCAATTTTCAACGCTTCTGGCACTCTAGCTACGACACCATGGCTTCCATTATCTGCTCTTAGCATGTTCATAGTGGAGGAAATAGCCGTTGACGTAGCTACGCATTTGTGGCCCTATGAATTTAGATTTCTTAATTTTTTTCTAAGGATGTCAGCTCGAAATCGTAATTTTGGATAGTTCTGGCATATTTGCGAAGCCTACGGCTTTGTGGCTTAAAATTTAGAGCTTTCAATAATTACTAATATCGTTTTTCTTTCAACGGGGGTTGCTGGCAACCTGCCTGAGCACTTTTTGAGACTCAAACAATGATATCACATTTTGTTTTAAGAACATAAGGTAGAAATCTGGATTGCTGCTGGTATTTGCTCATTTTTGGGAACTTAGGCTCTCTAGCTAAGACTAAATATCTTTCCTTAATCAATCTTATCAATTTTACTGCAAAAGTTGTCATCCTTGAAGTGCCTAAGAAGTTTCTTGGCTTATGACTTCATATATTCACATGTTTTTCTTAGAATAAGATGACACAAAATCTGAATTTTCGCCGGTTTTCGCTCATTTTTTAGGCTAATGACCCTGTAGCTAGGACTTCATAGCTTTCATTAATTGCTTCAATCATTTTTAAAACGAAAGAGGGTACCCTTGAGGCGTCTGGGCAGTTGTTGTCGTCTAACATCATATATCCGCATTTTTTTTTTATAAACATGAAAACAAAATCTGGATTTTTTCCGGTTTTAGCTAATCTTTGAGGCCTATCGGTCTCTGGCTAACAATTAATATCGTCCGATTATTGCTAATATCACTTTTACTGTATAGGGGGTCGTGTTTAAAACCCCTTAGAAGTTTGTTGGCCTAGAACTGAATACTTTCTTATTTTTTTCTAGGGATATAATGTCGAAATTTCAACCTCATTATCTCAGATAGATATTTGAAAATATGAAATTATCTGGCCTCAAATGCTTAGGTACGTCAAGGGCGACACACTTAGATGTTGACATGATCAAAGCAATCAGTGGAAGCCATGATTTTATAGCCAGGGAGCCATAGGCCTTAGAAATGTGCTAAAACGGGCCAAAATCCAGAGTTCGACCTATTAATCTTAAAAATAAATTAAGAAATTATATAGTAATGGGCCAAAAAACTGCTCAGGCAGTTAAAAGCATAATAAGAATTATATCAGCAATTGATTAACGCTATTAATTCTTAGCCTGAGTGCTGCAAGCCTAAAAACTATGCTGAAACTGTCGAAAATTACGATTTTGATCAGACATTCGTAGAAAAAAATTCAAAAATATATAGTTCTAAGCCATAACTGCGTAACCACGTCAAGAGCCACTTCTTTGACTTTAATGATGCAAAGAGTAATCAATAAAAGCTATTAAGTCTTAGCCAGAGGGCCTCAGGAATGGGCCAAAACTGGTCAAAGTAAAGATTTCAACCTCATTATCTTAAAAAAAATTTAAAAATATAAAATTATAAGGCCACAAATGAAGGTGACCCCCTTAGGGGTTTGAATGATTATAAAAATCAACAGAAAGCATGGATTCATACCCAGGGTGCCAGAGGCCTCAGAAATGTGTTAATACGTCCCAAAATCGAGATTTTGACCTCATATTCTTAGAAAAAAATAAGAAATTGTAAGGTTTTAGACCAACAAACTGCTCAGGCACGTTGAGACCATCTCCTTTTAGATTGGACAAGACATCAGCAATTGATTGATGCAATAAATTCATATCCAGAGTGCTGCAGCTCTTAAAAATAGGCCAAAACTGTCAGAAATTACGATTAAGATCTGACATTCATATAAAAAAATTTGAAAAAGTAAATTTATAGGGCCACAACTGCGTAGATACATCAACGGCCGCTTTTTTCACTACGAATATGCTACTAAAAATGCTTAGGTTCGTCAAGGGCAACCCCCTTAAAGGTTGACATGATGAAAGCAATTAGTGGAAGCCATGATTTCATAGCCAGTTCGCCATAGGCCTCAGAAATGTGCCAAAATGGGTCGAAATCCAGATTTCGAACAATTATTCTTCAAAAAAAAATAAGAAATTATAAAGTAAAGGGACGAAAAGCTGCTCAGGCGCGATGAATGCACAATAGAGAAGATATCAGCAATTAATTGACGCTATAAATTCTTAGCTAGAGAGCTGCAGGCCTTGACACTATGCCAAACCTATCACAAATTACGAGTTTGATCTCACATTCTCAGAAAAAAATTCAAAAATGTGACGTTATAGGGCCACTACTGGGTAACCACGGCAAGGGCCACTCCTTCCACTATAAACATGCTACGAGAAATTAATGGGAGCCATAAAGTCACAGCCAGAGGGCCATTAGCCTCAGAAATTCGCTTAAACTTGCTAAAATCAAGATTTCAATCTCATTATCTTAGAATAAAATTCGAAAATATGAAATTATAGGGACACAAACGCTTAGGCACATCGCAGGCGACCCTCTCAGAGGTAGGAATGATGAGAGAAATCAATAGAAGCCATGTATCCATTAACAGGATGCCAGAGGCCACAGAAATTTGTTAATTCGTGCCAAAATCCAGATTTTGACATCATATTCTTAGAAAAAAATAAGAAAGTATTCAGTTCTAGGCCAACAAACTTCTAAGGGGTTTTAAACACGACCCCCTATACAGTAAAAGTGATATTAGCAATAAACGGACGATATTAATTGTTAGCCAGAGGGACATAGGCCTCAAAAATTGGCCAAAACCGGAAAAAACCCAGATTTTGTCCTAATATTTATAGAAAAATATGCAGATATATGAAGTTTGATGACAACAACTGCCCAGACGCCTCAAGGGTGACTTCTTTTGTTTCAAAAATGATAGAAGCAACTAATGAAAGCTATAAAGTCCTAGCTAGAGGGTCGATAGCCTTAAAAATGTGCTAAAACCAGCAAAAATTCAGATTTTGACATCTTATTCTAAGAGGAAAATGTGAATATATGAAGTCATAAGCCAAGAAACTTCTCAAGCGCGTCAAGGGTGACACCTTTCGTAGTAAAATTAATAAGATTTATTAAGGGAAGCTATGAAATCCTAGCCAAAGAGCCAAAGTCTCCAAAAATGAACAAACATTAGCAGAAATCAAGATTTCTAACTTAAATTCTTAAAAAAAAATGAGATATCAATAAGTTATAGACTAAAAAACTGCTCAGGCACGTTGAAAGTGACCCCCGTTGTAATAGAAATGATATCAGGAATTATTGGAAGCTATAAATTAATAGTTACAGAGCCGTAAGCCTTGCAAATAGGCCAAAATAATTAAAAATTAAGATTTCGCGCTTACATTCTTAGAAAAAAATTAAGAAATCTAAACTTGTAGGGCCACAGATGCGTAGCCACGTCAAGGACCATTTTCTTTACTATGAACATGGTAAGAGCAGATAATAGAAGCTATGATGTCTTAGCCAGAGCGCCGGAAGCCTTAAAAATTGGGACAAACTGGCCAAAATCGAAATTTCACCATCACTATCTTAGAAAAATATATGAAAATATAAAATTATCGGGTCAGAAATGCTTAGGATCGTTGAGAGCAAACCCCTCAGAGGTTCAAATGATGCAAGCAATCAGTAGAAGCTTTAATTTCATAGCCAGGGTGCCATAGGCCTCAGTTTTCTGCCATAACGGGCCAAAATCATGGGTTTGACCTCTAATTCTTAGATACAATTGAGAAATTATAAAGTGATGTGCCAAAAAACTCTTTAGGCGCGTTGCATGCCACCCCCTTCACAATCAGAAAAATATCAGCAATAAATGGACACCATACATTCATAGCCAGAAAGCCATAAGCATTAAAAATGTGCCAAAACTTTCCCAAATTTAGATTTTGATATATTCTTAAAAAAAAAAATTCGAAAATGTAGAGTTGGAGGTTTACAACTGCATAGACACGTCAAAAAAACCTCCCGTCACTGTAGACATGCTAAGAGAAATTAAAGGACACTATAAAGACAGACAAAGAGCCATAAGCTTTAGAAATTGGCAAAATCCGGCCAAAATAAGGATTTCAACTTCATTATCTCAAAATGATATTTAAAAATATGAAATTTCTGGGCCACAAATGCTTCGCCACGTCAAAAGCGACCTCTTTAGTGTTTCAAACGATAAAAGCAATTAGTAGAAGCCACAATTCAATAGCCAGGTAACCAGAGGCCTCAGAACTGTGCCGAAATGGTCCATAAACCAGAGTTCGACCTATTCTTCCTAAAGAAAAATTAATAAATTATAAAGTAAAGGGACGAAAAGCTGCTCAGGCGCGATGAATGCACAATAGAAAAGATATCAGCAATTAATTGACGCTATAAATTCTTAGCTAGAGAGCTGCAGGCCTTGACACTATGCCAAACCTATCACAAATTACGAGTTTGATCTCACATTCTCAGAAAAAAATTCAAAAATGTGACGTTATAGGGCCACTACTGGGTAACCACGGCAAGGGCCACTCTATGACAGAGAGACTAATCTTGCCAAGTCTGGTCGCACCTAGTATTATGGTCGAATATTAGGGCGCCACTGGAAGATGGACTCGGCCTTCCAGAACCGGATGTTGTAGGATTTTATTTTAATTAATTGAGACTAATTATTTATTCAGGATCGTTTGTAATATTTTGTGAGTGAGAAGAGGAACTATAGAATAGGCTGAAATAATGTTAATCCAAATTATTTTATTTTAAGCACCTTGCTTTATTTCATTAACCTTGTGACAATAACTATTTCTTATGGCAAACTAATATTCTTATGACAAACTAAATTTCCTTATGACAAACTAATATTTTCCTTATGACAAACTAATGATTATCTCGTCCCCTGGACGGTTCCTTATGACAAACTAAATTTTCTCGTCCCCTGGACGGTTTCCACACCCACACACCCACGTTAAAATATACCTCGTCCCCTGGACGGTAAACCTTAATATGGTCCCCTGGACATTAACCTTAATATTAATTTAAAAACATCCCCTGGATGTATAATTGTTTAAAATAACTTAACATGTCCACCGGACCTAAATCACAGACACAGTTTTCCTTTACTAAAATTACTGACTCGACTTTGAACTCTACTTTATTTTATTTAATTCGTACTCAATGACATCACTTTCTTTTACTCAATTATTAAACTTGATATTTTAATATAAAATTGCACTAATAAAATTTCCAGTATAAACATTTCACAACTACTTAATTCTCACTGATTCATTTAATTCATTTATTAATTTTCACTGTTTTATTTAATTCAATTATATTTATTAATTAATTAATTTTGGTTTTAATTTAATTATTAATTAATTAATTTTCACTGACAAATTTTCCTTTAACATTTGCTTCCAATATCTATATATTTAATTTACTCGAAATTTTCTGATAATTATTCTTACTCAACTTAATTTACTGACAAAATAATCCATTCTTAAGTTTTACTCGACACAATTTTATCGTAATTTTTCTAGCGTCTTATTTTTGATTTTATAATTTTAATTAGAATTATTTTAACATTATTTTATAATTATTTTGTGACTAATTTTACGACTAGAATTACGTTAAAATTGACTAGAACATTCGGCCGGCGAATTGGTGTCGCAAGGCCTGAAATTACAATTTTACAACGCGGGAAAACTTTGTCTAGAGCGGCCGACAGGCCTGAATACATTTATCAAAATACTTAATTTAATTAAATTTATTTATTGAATAATTTATTCGGAAAAATTTATTTTATTCCAGCCGAGAGGCCTCGAATGAAATAAATTTCGAGTTACAACAGAACGACGAGTACACGGCAAAGATTTTACGTAAATTTCGGGACTACGAGACGCGTGATTACACTAGCCGACGGGCCTTGAAATATCAATCTAATATCGCGAAACCAGCAGAAAGATATCAAGTAAATTAATTATCATTAATTCGGCCCTCAATTATTTAAATTAGAGGCCTTAATTAATTATAATTTTTACCTCGAGGAAACTCCAACAGTCCTGATGAGAAGGTATCAAGTGGTCTCGTCGCCTCCTCTATGTTTCTCTCCGCTGGTCTGCACTCTCTCTCTCGTCACCCAGGAATTTCAATTGGTAATCTGTCAAGGAACAATACGCATTAATATTTTGTTAAGTTATCGATTATTATAATTATCGGCCTAAAGGCCTAATAATTATTTGAACAGTTAAATATAAATTAATTATCGCCTCGTTCCACGTGAAGCGTGAACGGACGTATATATTTACCTTGATGATGCTAAGTTTGCGTCCGTTGGTTCTCGTCGTCTGGACAACTCTTCACTTCTTTTTGTTCCGCAGTCCATTATATCTTTTCACTCCCGTTCACTTCTCCGGAAACCTATTCCCACTTTCTTAAACTAAAGGAAATGACGAACGGACGGGCCTTAGTGATCTATGCGACACCCGGTGACTAGTCGCAACACTACTCGTAACTTACGAGGTCATCGGCCGGTTATGGCGGGAACGAAATTCAAATTCAAATTTATTTATTTAATTATGTTCATTAAAATTACCCTGTCACAACTCCTTCCACTATAAACATGCTACGAGAAATTAATGGGAGCCATAAAGTCACAGCCAGAGGGCCATAATCCTCAGATATGTGCCAAAACTTGTCAAACCAAGATTTCAACCTTATTATCTAAGAATAAAATTTGAAATTATAAAATTATAGGGCCACAAATGATGAGGCACATCGGAGAAGACCCTCTTAGAAGTTTGAATGATAACAGTAATCAACAGAAGCCATGAATTCATAGCCAGCGTGCCACAGGCCTCAGAATCGTGTTAATTTGTGCGAAAATCCAGATTTCGACATCATATACGTAGAAAAAAATAAGAAAGTATATTGTTATAGGCCGACATTCTGCTCAGGGGTCCTAAAAGCAACCTCCGATACAATAAAAGTGTTATCAGCAATAATCCGACGCCATTAATTGTTTAGCCAGTAAGTCATAGGCATTAAAAATTGCCCAATACCGTCAAAAATCCAGATTTTGTGATCATGTTTATAGAAAAACATGAGGGTATATGAAGTTAGACGGATACAACTTCCTAGACGCCTCAAGGTGACTTCTGTCGTTTTAAAAATGATTGAAGCAATTAATGAATGCTATTAAGTCTTAGCCAGAAAGACATTAGCCTTAAAAATTGGCCAAAACCGCAAAAATCCAGATTTTGACGTCTTATAATTTGAAGAAAATGGGAATATATAAAGTCATAGGCCAAGAAACTTTTCACGCGCGTCAAAGGCGACTCCTTTTAGAGTAGAAATTAAAAAATTAATTAATAGAGCCACTGAAATCTTAGCCAGAAAGCCGTAGGCTTAAAAAATGAGGTAAAAACCAGCAAAAATCTAGATTTTTACCTCATAGTCTTAGAAAAAAATGAGATATCATTTTGTTATAGGCTAATAAACTGCTCAAGCGCGTTGAAAGTGACCCCCTTGCAAATGAAAATGATATCAGCAATTATTGGAAGCTATAAACTATTAGCCACAGAGCCGTAGGCCTTGAAAATAGGACAAAACTATCAAAAATTACGATTACAAGCTGACATTTTTAGAAAAAAATTTTAAAATGTAAACTTTCAGGGCTCTAACTGCGTAACCACGTCGGGGGCCGCATTCTTCACTATGAACATGCTTAGAGTAGATAATGGAAGCCATGGAGTCATAGCCAGGGAGCCATAGGCCTCAAAAATGCGCTAAAACAGGCCAAAATCCAGAGTTCGACCTATTATTTTCAAAAATAAATTAATAAATTATCAAGTAATAGGCCAAAAAACTGTTCAGGCACGTTAAAAGCATAATAGAAATCATATAAGCAATTGATTAACGCTATAAATTCTTAGCCTGAGAGCTGCAGGCCTAAAAACTATGCTAAAACTGTCGAAAATTACGATTTTGATCAGACGTTCTTAGAAATAAATTCAAAAATATAAAGTTCTAAGCCATGACTGCGTCACCACGTCAAGGGCCACTTCTTTGACTTTAAACATGCAAAGAGTACTCCATAGAAGCTATTAAGTCTTAGCCAGAGGGCCTCAGAAATGGGCCAAAACTGGTCGAAGTCAAGATTTCAACCTCATTATCGTAGAAAAAAATTTATAAATATAAAATTATAAGGCCACAAATGCTTAGGCACGTTGAAGGTGACCCCCTTAGAGGTTTGAATGATAAAAAAAATCAACAGAAAGCATGGATTCATACCTAGGGTGGCAAAGGCCTCAGAAATGTGTTAATACGTGCCAAAATCAAGAATTTGGCCTCATATTCTTAGAAAAAAATAAGAAATTGTAAGGTTATGATCCAACAAACTGCTCAGGCACGTTGAGACCCCTCTTGGATTGGAAAACACATTAGCAATTGATTGATGCATTACATTCATAGCCAGAGAGCTGCAGCTCTTGAAAATATGCTAAAACTATCAGTAATTACGATTAAGTTCCGACTTTCGTAGAAAAAATTCAAAAAAGTAAATTTATAGGGCCACAACTGCGTAAATACGTCAACAGCCGCTTCTTTCACTACGAACATGCTACGAAAAATTAATGGGAGCCATGATGTTTTAGCCAGATGTCCAAAAGCCTCAAAAATTGGTTAAAACTGGCCAAAATCAGGATTTCAACGTCATTATCTTAGAAAGATTGTCACGTAACGATTCAAATTATTTAAATTTATTTAGTTTTAAGTTAATTATCGTAATTTTATATTTGAATTTGAATCGTTGCGCGGGCATTCCGCCATTTCGCCGATGGAACGGCAGTCCGTGCACGGTGCTCGCCCATGCGCGAAGGGTATGAGAGAGCACATGTGTGATTTAATTTATTTTTATAATTTATGATTTAAAACACAAACGCTTGATTTTTGTTTATTTTAAGCATTTATTTATAATTTTGAATTAGTTGGGATGCAAAATCCAGCGTTATATTATGCCCCTAAAATTGTCAACATATTACTTTGTTCAAACTTGTCATCCAACTGAGGACGTCAAGTGATGTTTGGGCTATCATTATTTAATTTATTATCCGATATGAAAGATATAGATGAATAGTTCATATATTTAATTAATTAATTTTGTATCATTCAGATGTCTGAGGATTTATGATTTATATTTCATATTTTTAATTTAAGTGCGGCCCAGGGCTGACAAAAGTAATTAAAATAAAAATTAAGGGCGACGGTGGTGACATGTGTGCGACGACCAACAGGTGGAGGCTTAGATAATTAATTCAGAAAGATACGGATAAGCATTGTGTACGGACGTGATTTCTTTTGGTTAAAATAAGTAAAGTTCACCGGGTGAATTAACTCAAATAATTAATAATATTATTTCACTTACAATATTTATTATTATCTTGGCTGATTCTTGCTGCTTTTGAGTAAGTACTTTGTATTTCTGTTCGCTGGATAATATTTTTCATTTGGTAACCTCCCCCGGTAGTTGTTGGTCGCCGCGGAGACAATTATTTATTTGTATTTATTATTTATTTATTGAATGATACATGAGAGAATTATTATTAATTATCATTAAGTATTATTTCGTATGTTGGCGAAAATATTTGGTAATTAAGTAAATATATATATATTAATAAAGCGTACGCAACGTCGTAAAACGTTGCCGGTACACACTTATATATATATATATTAGTAGTATATATAGCTATACAACTCACGCAGTACTTAAAAATTCCTCAAGCACTGATGTCAGCACTCGGATGAAAAATTCCCGAGTTAATATAATTATTATTTTTCTATTTTATTTAGAGTATCTGTATAATATTATCAATTATTATTTACGTTTATTATTATTTAACCTAATTGCATAGCATTATATTATTTTATTTTGATTATCGGTTACCCCAGCGGTCATAAAATTATTCTTGATATTTTTATCTTAAAATTAATAAATTTGTTTCATATTGAGGAATTTATTTCTTTTTTGGGTGTGAGTGAGAATTAAAGCACCGTATCTTTCTCTCTCTCACGAGTGGTGGGAGATATATATATATAAAAAGGAAATATTATATTAATATTATTTATTCTTGGGGAGATTCACATGGAATTTCGGTATACTTAATATTAATAATTAAAATTATTGATTACTTTGAATTAAATTCTATTTATTTTAAGTTATTGAGTTTATATATTTGTATTATTTTTTATAACCACCGAGTGTCATTATTGTGGTTAAATTAACAAAAACTATTTATTGTACAATATTATTAATTATATTGATTATTGTTTAAAATCAAAATACGAAAACCATCAGCTGTCGGGGAAAATTTAATATTTATTTTCCCTGCATCTTTTCCTACTACTTAATTTCATTTTTCTGATTTATTTATTATTTGTAATATCATTATTTATTATATATTTACTATTTTTCTTTTCTTATTATTATTCATTTTACTTTATTTTTTTCAATTGTTTGTCCGCGTTGTTGTGAATCACTTGCTCGGATTTTCCCTCGCAGATTTCCCCCTGAATTGAATTTTGTCCGTTTTAGAATAAACGGTCTGGCGCCTGCGTGCACTAACCCAGCCTGAGGAGCTGGTTCAGGCACTCCAAGAGTTCATTATTTATAATTTTATTATTATTTATAACTTACTATTTATTTTAATCTGAGGGAAATATTTAAACTCATTTATTGTTTTTTTTATTATTTATTATTATTATTTCAACACGTTGGTGACCGCATACGGTTTACCGGTTGATCCGCGTCTCCGTCGCGGAAATTAATTACGGTTTACGTTATTAGATATTTGAAATGATAAAATTAACTGGCCTCAAATGCTTAGTTTCGTAAAGGGCAACCCCCTTAGAGGGTGACATGATGAAAGCAATCAGTGGAAGCCATGATTTCACAGTCAGGGAGCCATAGGCCTCATAAATGTGCTAAAACGTGTCGAAATCCAGATTTTGACTTATTATTCTTAAAAAAAATTGAGAAATTATCAAGTGATAGGCCAAATAACTGCTTAGGCACGTTGATAGCACGATAAAAAAATTATAAGCCATTAATTGACGCTATATATTTTTAGCCAGATAGCTTAGGCCGTAAAATTATTCTAAAACTTTCACAAATTACGATTTTGATCTCACATTATTAGAAAAAAATTATAATAATTATTATCATTAATTATTATTATTATTATTATTGTTATTATTATTATTATTATTATTATTATTATTATTATTATTATTATTATTATTATTGTTATTATTATTACTATTATTATTATTATTATTATTATTATTATTATTATTATTATTATTATTATTACTATTACTATTACTATTACTATTACTATTACTATTACTATTACTATTACTATTACTATTATTATTATTATTATTATTATTATTATTATTATTAGTATTATTATTATTAGTATTATTATTATTATTATTATTATTATTATTATTATTATTATTATTATTATAATATTAATAATAATAACACAAATAAGACTAATAATAACTATTATAACAAAAATAATAATGATAAAAATATGAATAATAATAATGGTAATACTAATAATGATAGTGATAATAATAATAATAATTATAATAATTATTTATTTGTTTGTTATTTTATTATATATAATTGCTATTGCATTTATATTTTCTTTGATTAGTGTATCTTATTTAGTTTATTAATGATTTAATGGCAAACCAATCCAATTCATATATTTTATTGATATATCTTGCTAGCCCCTCCGTGCTAGCGACTTCAGACTTAGTGTTAATTTTCCATATTTATTCACGATTTATATTTTGAAACTAAATAATATATGGAAATTTAAATTTAAACTTATAATATTGAATGTGAAAAATTTTTGATATATGCAATGTAACTTTAATCTACAACATTTTTTTAACGTTTACATCTGGAACCAATATATATTATTTTGTGAAAAAGCACGTGTCCTATAGTGGGTATTTAATTATTTGATTAATTACCTTATTGTATGTGATATTATTGTGACCATGATTTTTTTCTCTTTCTTTTTCATTTTTTTATTTTTAGTAAATTATATTTTTTTATAATCTTTAACGAATGTTATTTAATTATTATGTGAGGCTTTATATTATAATATTGTGACTTTAATATTTGTTTTTAAAATGTGGTATTCTTTGCTTATTTTATAATTATCGGTAATAGAGTTATTCTATTTTAAGTTTATAATTGTTAGTGCATAAAATTGTGATCTGTTGTGATATTTTATGATTGTACTATTGTCGGTTATATAGTTTTTTAATGTAGATAATTGTAATTTTATTATTATCAGTTTTAGATTCTATGACTATTGTCCGTATTATGGTGAATAAGACAAGAATACTGTTAACAAAACAAAAATACAGAAAATTCGAACGAATCATATAACAACCTCATTAAGCAAAAATAGAAATAGATATAACATAAATAAACCAATTCAAGATAGTCAACATAATACCGACAATAGTCACAAAATCTAAAACGGATAAACATAAAATTACAATTATCTACAATCAAAAACTATATTACCGACAATAGTACAATTAGAAAATGTCAAAACAGATAACAAAGTTATGTACCAACAATTATAAACTTAAATTAGAATAACTCTATTACCGATAATAGTAAAGTAACCAAAAAATATCACATTTTAAAAACATCTATTGAAGTTACAACATTATAACATAAAGCGTCTCATAATAATTGAATAACAATACTTGAAAATTATAAAAAAATATAAATTACTAAAAATAAAAAATGAAAAAGAAAAAGAAAAAAATCATGCTCACAATAATATCACTTACAATAAGGTTATAAATGAAATAATTAAAAAACCA